>NC_046262.2:29938735-30114670 GCF_009819885.2 Catharus ustulatus
TTTTTAATACCCAAAAGACTTTCACTTTATTTCACTGATGATGAGTCCTAACAGCTACCCACTCCCACACACACATATACTCCTTGAGGATTAGTACGGGATTTTATGTGAGCATGTCACTGAATCTGAGAATTTTTGATGGATATCCTTACATAGATAGATATAAATGTATACATCTTTTTGCCTCTTTGTATGTTTGTGAATGAATTATGGTACTCAAATGGTACTGTTATTGTGAATCTATAATAGAGTCAGTGTTACAATTGCTGCAAGTCCTAGCTGAGCTGAGCTTCAGTGGAGTGGAGTGGCCTGGAAATGGGCAGCACAGGGCAACAAGGATAATGTAGCTTCTGCAGGGCTGTCTGTCATTGTTTTTTTGGTTGTCCCAGGCTTGGTGCTGGGAAGAGCTAGCTGTGGAAGTACCCACCATGGTGGTTTTGATCTGAGAAGCTATGTAGTGCTGAGCACAGGAGTGGCCACTATCATGTCATTGTCCTGAGGTCCATCTGGTGTCACCCATGGGAAGTGTCTGCCAACTGGTCTCTGTCTCAGTGGCCACATGGAACTAAGTCAAGATGTTTAGTGTGTAACAAACTTTTTCTTTTTTACTTTTGTTATTAATATTGCTGTTGTTACTGTGTGTTTCTTTTCCACTGTTTGCTTTCAGTGAATTGTTGTCTCAATTCACAGTCTCTTTCTCTGTCCCTCTCTTACAAAAGGGATTTGTGGGATTGGGATTGACTTCTTGGAGGTGCAATTTCCTGCTGGTGTTAAACCACCACAACTCTGTAATAAGCAATTGAGTGAACTTTGGGATCAAACTGTTAGTGTCGTGCTTTCACAATTTAATGTTAAAACCTGCTTTGTGCCAACACTATCAATACTAATTTTTTGAAGTGGCCTAACCATATTTCCATGAAACTTTACTAGCTTTCATGAAAGTAGCAAAAAGATGGTTGGATGTAAGCTACAGAAATGCAGATGTCAACAAGTATGTGTGAAATCCTGTGTGACCTGGCTCTTCCAGAGCTTCCTTGTCTAGGTGCACTATTTCATTGCTGCTGTTGAACAAGAAGCACTAATGACCTCAAAGGGTACCCAAATTCTTTTGGAATGAGTCAGGTGTCACTGATGAAGCTAAAAATTTAATACAAATCTTGTATATGGGATTTCCTTAGTTTCAGAAGAGTTTTGTTATCCTTTTACCTTCTTTGAAATGACCTGCAGGGTTCCAACGCATTTCAAAACATCACAAGGGTGCATCCTCTGGTGCATCTGGAAAGCTATGGCCTGATCGCTACCACTGAGACTTGGTGGGATGAATAACATTATTGGAGTACTTCAATCAATGACTAAAACTGTTCAGGACAGACAGCTGGGAGATGCTGCCTCTCTGTCCATGATGCACAAGGTTGAAAAGGTGAGGGAGTTACCCTCTATGTTTGAAAAGATGATTGGATGATTTTAATTTCTATATGGAAAAAAAAACATCAAAAAACCAAACTGTTGCAAATGAAAAACAGCCCAGCAGAGATCTAGAGTGTATGGGTGAAAATCAGAGGCCAAGCCAACAAAGGCAGTCATAGAGATGTCTGATGTTTGCTGACACATATCAGTTTGTCAGTTTTACCCCAGGCCCAGTTAAGTCATGGAATGTGTCCTCCCTGGCATCTACCTCAAGGCATATGAAAGACATGCAAATGGCTTCCCCACAGGCAAATGGTGCCTGATTAACTGATGGCCTAGAGTGGTGTGCCTGCTCTGGAAAAGGATGAGAAAATGACCTGATGGAATTTACTTCTGACTTGGATGAGGCCTTTGATATGGCCCTCCCCAATATTCTTGCTACTAAATTGAAAATATATGGATTTACAGGAGATGAATGCACTCTCAGATAAGAAAGGGATTACCTGGATGCTTGTATGTGAAGAGCTACAGTAAGCAGCTCAATGTTTGAATGGAGATCAGTAACAAGTGAAATTTATCAGAAGTCTCTACCAGGGCCAGTACTGTTCTACATGTTTATTAATGAAATGCACAGTGGAATGTAATGCATCCTCAGCAAGTTTGCAGATGGCACAGTATTGGGTCCAGCTAAAATAAAGTTAATTTTCCCCACAGCAGCCCTTGAAGCACTGTGCTTGGTAATGGTATCTACAAAGGTGTTCATAACACATCAGTGTTTTGGCTCTTGCTGAGCAGTGCTGCACAGCATCAGCAATGTCCCTCCAACATTGTCCCACTCCTACCCTCCAGTAGGCTGGATCTTTGGAGATGACATAGACAGTTCAGCTGGTGACCAAAGTGATATTCCATACTACATGGTGTATGCTCAGCAATAAAACATAAGATAAAAAGGAAGTGGTGAGAGTGGTGGATAGGGGTGCATGTGTGCAAGGGCAATTACATATTTTGTAATAGGAAAAAACCATAAAATCTTTTGTTTAAAACAATTTTTAAAAATCTTCTATGGGGTATTTTTGTGGTTTTTTGGTGGTTTTTTTCTTTTAAATGTTTAGATTTACCCTGCAAAATTGTCTTTTTCTTCTATTACCATCACACTGCACTAAAGTATTTTTTCTAAGTAAACAGTTAAAAATAGAATTATTACTTTAAAGCAAACCTCTAAGCAACTGTATTCAAGAAGTACCGTAATTTTGTGCCCATTTATTCGGCTAGTTCTTTAATTATTTCTTCTAGGCTGGGATGAGTAAGTTTTATAAACAATGTGTGAGTCTACTTCCACAAAATTTCATTTTCAAAACAATACCTTGTAAAAAAAAGGGATTTGTTTTAAGAAGATATATCTTGGAGGATAAATTATATAAAACAGAATAAAAATATTTATGCCTAAGAAATTGCTACAATTGTTACAAGAGTTAAAATTCATGTTAACAGCTCATGTATTTATTAAGGAATACAAATATCGTACATCTTTCATCATGCAAAAGAAAGGGTACTCTGGTAAATAAGTTTACTGAAGGAACAATGTCAGTGCAAAAGATGTGAAATATGTGTGTATGGGCATGCAGTGTGTTTGGGTTTAACAGCTTATGTAAGTTTGTGTTTAAGCATTGAAGAATTCGTTTTGCACTGAAGTTTTGTTCTACAGCAGACCTAACAGGAAGGCCAAAATATTCTAATTTCTAATGTCATGTGCACTGTCTGCCAGCTGCTACACTCGTTATTACATACAGGCCAGAGCATTATATGCTAGACTAGTTTTCTATTTCATTACTAATTCCTTTATGCATCCTTTAGAGCAGCAATTAAAAGGTGGGCCTTCAGCATGCAAGAGCCAACTATTTGAACCATAATCACAACGTATTTTTTCCTCTGTGCTGGAGGCTGTGCAGTGATTTGGAAGTTAAGTCCTTGTGCAATCTCTTAAGATTGCCTCAGAGGCAGGGGAAACTAATTTGCAAGTATCTTTTTGCAAATATTTTTGGACACACAAAAAGAAAGAGCAGGGTAATCTTGTATTTCTAATTCAATTGCTAATTATTTGTTATATTTGATATCTGGGGAAAAAAGAGAAAATCATCTGTCTTATCCTCTTTGTAAGTAAGTAAATCTTACTGTAGTAAAGTCTAGTAATTGGTCTCTCTTCTTTTATCTGGTTGCCCTTTATTAAGTATGAGATTTTTGTTATGTGCAGAGCAGTCTATGAAGACATCTAGTCAAAGTTTTCAGTTTACTCATAGCAAACCTATAACAATTTTCAGTAAGAAGCTCTTCTAATCACTAATCCCCCCTTCCCTACAAAGACTTCAACAAATGTTTTTGTTCTAGCTAACAAAGAGAGATGTGCATGAGATGAAGGAATAGTTGTTCAAAACACAGAGAATTTATGAGTTTTCTGAGAAATTTTGTTTAAGATTTATTTAAAATCTCCACAGAAATACCAGGAGAAAAAAAACCCCTACCTCTCTCCATTATTTCAGTTTGAATGAACATTTTATAAAAATGTAAAAAAACCCTCTCATCTATGCATGAAGACATTACCCATTTGCATTTATTTTTACAAAATTTATTTACCAAAGTATGTAAGATAAATGCTTTAAAAACCAACTCAACTTTCTCTAGCACTGCCTGTGTTCATTAAGCCTTAATTTCTCTGTACAAGTAGTTAATCCATGCCCTGGAGAGTGAGAACTTAAATGAGTCAGAAACCTTTATTTTATATAGTCTTAAAAGACCAAATGTAAAATTAATCGTTAATAAAACACCACAACAACAACTCCACCACAAAAAAAAATCTAATATGAAACATGGACATAGTTGCGCAATTCTCTGGTCATTAATGAGGAATCCTATGACTTAATAAAGTGTGTTAAGAGAATTCAAATAATTATTCATTAACATTGCATCCCAGAAATTCCTCCATGGTCATTTTATGCATATTAGTATTTTATGCACAATCAGAACTGAAGAAACATTGCTTCAAATTAAATTCTACTTTGTGGAGTGTAAAATGGAAAATTATTCAGTTTGTTCAAACAGTAGAATGGGTGCTAGCTTGGTGTTTCAGTGGCAAACAGCAACTCATCACACAGTAAAAACATATAGCAAAAATTTGAACAAGGTCCCAGATAACTAATTGGCTTGACAGATCAAAGCTGCAACAAGAAAGCTCTCAGGAAGATGAAACGATTCAGAGAGTGTTATTACATGGCTGCCTGTTCCTGAAGATGCATGAAGAAACAAAAATAATACTGTTGACATTTACAAACCCTGCTTGCCATAAATTGTATTAATACACAAACCTCTGCATCCACCTACAAAAACAGTTACAGTGTGAAGAGCACACTGCTCTGTCTTCTTTACCCTTATCCAAAACATAACCTCTCCTTTTCCCACATCAGTTTAGGATCCCAATACTTTCTCTTTATACAAAACAACAACTGTATTATTATATATTATGTACTAGATAACCAATCATTAGCAAGCATTAAAATAAATTCTGAATTCCTTTCAAATCTCCTTACTTCACTGAAAAAGCAGTTTACTCCCTCCAAACAAATCGTCAATGTACATGATCCTTCTTCCTAACAGAATGCCAGAGTAGCAACTATGGATCTTTAGAATAAACCACCTGCAATAAGGAATTTCCAAATAGAGAATGCACAGTATTGAAAATGGATTTTTAAGAATTCATCAAATACATTAGCTTTTTTATCAACAGAGTACACGCAGTTTTGTCTCCTGGTCTTAATTCAAAACTGTCCTTTACACTGTTTAGAGTAGCAGGGCTCTTGTACTGTCTGATCACTTTAATCTCATGTCACAGTACAACTGACATGAAGGCACTCTGGTCCTAGGTCTTCAAGATTTTGACTCAGAGAAAGCCCCTAACCTATAACGATACAGCTGGAGAAGGAGAAAACTGAAATGAATCTTTCCCAGATGTCTATAAAGATCACCAGTAGGTCAGAAACCTGCTCAGACTTTGGCCAGCAAATTCCTATTTCAACTCTCCTGTTGCCTGACGTTACGCCCATATGATTCAGAATTGCACAACTCAACTAATGATAACCAACTCTCAGTCAGAAATGTTAGTGTATATGCTGACAAAAACTGCAAAAGAAAAATGAACTACAATTTCTAAATAATGCATGACAAGAAATTATATTATTTTATACTGAGCAATATTTTGGTTTTGCAGTTGTTTCCTTGATCTTTATCTGCAAGAAAAAACACTAAAAAAAAAAGAAAAAGAAAAAAGTATGATGTCTGATGTACGCATGATGGCTGAACCTTAAAGTGTTGCTGAAAATGTACTCCTAGAGGTCTGACTAGCAGCTTGTTCAAGCACTTTTTCTATTGTAATTAAACAGCATTTGGGGAAGCAAAACACCTCATAACAGCGCGTAAGCATCAATAAATGGTGTACATTTTTATTCCATCCTTGAATCTCCCTATCTTAACCTCAGATCTATTTTAATAGTATTTACTAGGAAGAAAATAAAACCAGTAACATCCCCACATTGACCTGCTGTAATACAATGTCTGTGAATATCAACTTCAGAAGGCTAAACAAATGTATTTGCAGGTAATTTATGCTCTTGCCTTCCTTCCTCATTGAAAAGGTAATTGGGACTAACATAACTATGGTGGAAGTATTTTCTACAAATCTCAGCATTAATATAACTGCTGATAGTTGAGAGAAATATGGTGTGTGATTTTCTTATCTGTGCACTTGAGAGGGACCGATCTGACTTTTATTGACGCCTCCACAGATGTTAGGGTGGAGGATTCCTGAAGGGGCTGTTCCCGTGCAGGGAGCCGTGTCCCCGCGGAGGCCTCGCCTGGCAGCCCAGCCGGGCAGACGAAGTCTCCACGCTCGGACTGCGGACAAACCTCCCATTTGCCGGGGGGGCAGGTGCCCAGACACCCTGGAAAAAATGCCCAGGCTATGGGAGGAGGCCAGGCACACAAAAGCAGCTACCTGCAACACAACGGGAGCCATTTTCTTTGGGTTTCTTGGAGGGAGCTGGGCTGGCCTGTAGGATCATTTCTCCCGCCTGCCTTTTCCTCTCTGCGGTCCTGCTTCCTTATCCGCACTCATGCCGCCCGGCTTCGCCGTTCCCGCGAGGAACTTCATCGCTGTGATGACCTGATGCTTCGCTGTTTCCCCTCACGGAGCGGGCACTGTGCACACACCCGCAGCCGCCGCGGCCACGTTCCCCTCACTGCCGCGGTCTGCAGCACGGCCTGGGGCACCCGGCCGCAGCCGCCGTGCCCCAACCCTGATAGGCCGCCCGCGGCTGCACACGAGCACGTCCGCAGGCACGCAGCCTGTTCTTCAGGAACAGCCGGGACACGCAGCCTGCTCTTCGGCAGCGGCAGGGACACGCAGCCTGCCGCTGTTCGGAAATGGCGCCCAGCGCACCGCGGTTCGCAGCACGGCCCGCCCGTCTGCTGAGCCGCCAGCGCTGACAGCGCCGGGTCTGCGGTAACGCTGTCCGTGCCTTGTGCTCCTCTGTCTCTTGCACTCTGTGCTCTATTTATTATCTCTCTCCGGTCGGAACACTTAACTTTTTTTATTAGCAAACAGTTCTCAGATACAATGTTGTTACATTGTCGTTTCATTTTCGTCTGAGAAATATTACCAAGAAAATCCCCCCCGACCACGTCTTTTACAGCGCTCCTGTCCAGTGATAAAAAAATTTACACAGTAAAAATTTGAGAACAATTAGTATGTTGACAGATGCAAACAGAACCCAAGGTACTGTTAGATGACCCTTCTGCTGAGAGTATTTTAACTATTACTATTTTTTGTCAGTGTTTAGAGGATTGGGATAAAGAAGAAAATATTCAAATTCTGTGTTGCACATAGAATCCTCTTTTCCTTTCCAAAAATTAGCAGAAAGGAACCAAATCAATTAGTAATAAAAGTTTTTCTTCTCTCTACCTTCTTCTTTCGGGAGTTGGCATTTTATCTAAGTTTGGAGCAGGAGGACCTGGACCAAAATAGCTATAATGTGGATGGGAATATAGTCTTGACAGGAATTTTGAGCACATAAATCAAAGCGTCTGTACTTAACAAGCATCAGTAGACACAATTTGATACAAAACACCTAAAATCTCTGTATTTAAGGTAGAAATCTATCAATTTATTTGCTTAAAATACGAACCAGTATGTACCCCTTTCAAAGATTCCTGGAATGGAAGGGTTTGAATAAACTCCCTCTAGGAATGAAACCAGTAGAAAAGAGACAGGGGAAAATGAGAACTGATGAAAACTTATGCACCAGGGCACAGTGAGATGTTGTACAGAAGTAACTGCCTACATAAGAAAAAAAGCAGCAGGATTAAAGTATTCAAGGTGATTACTGTTATTACTTCAGCTTCTGCCGTGATCCTTAAGTGCAGCTTCAGCTGAAACTGATAACTCCAAAATGGCCATTTTTATTCACTCTATTTATCTAGACAATGAAAGGCTTTTGAAGTCTGGGACAGATTCCCTGCAATTTGTTTCTGTGAAACATGCTACAGTCTTACTGAGTATTGACCATGTGTGAACAGATGCAGGAAAGCAGTTCCAGCTAATTGAGATGGTGCTGGTTGACAGGAAGTTGGCAAATAGGATGCCCATGTACATGAAGGACCAGAAGGAGGATGCAGGGAACTGCAGGCTTGTTAGTCTGACCTCATTCAGTGACAGGTGAGATCATGGAACAGATCGTCCCTAAGTGCCATTGAGCGACACATGCAGGACAATGAGACGATCAGGCCCAGTCAGCAGGGTTTTGAGAAAGTCAGGTCCTGCCTGATCAACATGATCTCCTTTTGAGACAGGGTGACCCACCCTGTGGATGAGGAAAAGGCAGTGGATGTGGTCTGCCAGGAATTTAGTGAGGCTTTTGACACTCTTTCCCACAATATTCTTCTGAAAAAAAAGAAAAGGGGGTTGCACGTAGTTTGGCCTGGTTTTATCTTTACTGGGTAAAAATTGACTCAATGGCTGTCCTGGAGAGTAATAAAGAATGCAGTGGCTGACTGGACAGTGGTGTTCCCCAGAGCTCAAACCTGGAGCCAATCCAGTTTAGTGTCTTAATTTACTGATCGTCTGGATAAGGGGATTGAGTAACCTGTCAGACAGTTTGCAGGTGACACCAAGCTGGTTAGAAATACTGATCTGCTAGAGGGTTGTATGGGTCTGTAGAAGAATCTGAAAAGGCTGAATTAAGGGAGCAAGGCTAGTTGTATGAAATTAGAATCAGAGAAGGGTTATGGCTGGAAGAGACCTTAAAGATCATGTAGTTCTAAGACTTCTGCAGTGGGCAAGGACAGCTTCCACTAGATGGGCTCACTCAGAGCCCCATAGGCCTGGTCTTGACCACCTCCAGGGACAGAGAGTCCACAAGTGCTCTGGGCAACCCTGTTTCAGTTTCTTTCCCATCCTCACAGTAAAGAATTTCTTCTTATGACCTAATCTAAACCTGCTCTCCTTCAGCTTGAGGCCATTCTCCTTTGCCCTGTAAGTACATGCTCCCGTGGAAAGTTCTCTCCACCTTTCTCATAAACCACTTTTAGGTACTGGAAAGCTTCTAAAGTTGTCCCCAAAGCCTTTTCTTCTGAATAACCCCAACTGTCTCACTCTTTCTTCTTAGGAGAGGTGTTCCAGCCCTGTCATCAAATTCATATCTCTCTTCTGGACTTGTTCCTTGTGTTGAGGGCACCAGAGTTGGACACACTACTCCTGGAAGGTCTCACAAGAGTAGTGAGTTGTTTTGGCTTGTCATGCTTGTCGTGGGTCTTTTAATGCAGCCAAGGATGTACTTGGCTTTCTGGTACATGAGCACACACTGTTGGCTCATGTTGAGTTTCTTGTCAACAAATACCTACAAATCCTTCTTGCCAGGGTGGCACTTTATTTTTTTTCTGCCCAGCCTGTGCTTGTGCTTGGGATTTCCCTGACTGAGGCGCAGCACCTTGTATTTGGCCTTGGTGAACAAATCTCTCAATCCTGTCAAGGTCCTTCTAGATGGCAGGGCAGCCCTTTGGTGTTGACCTCACCAAATAGCTTTGTGTCATCAACAGACTTGCTGAGGGTGCACTGAATCTCATTGTCCTTGTTGCAACAAAGATGTGAAAAAGTGCTGGTGCCAATACAGACCTCTGAAGAATCACCAACTGGATATCAAAAAATCGATGAAAACTCTTCAAACGTGTTCTTTCATCCGATTTTTTTATCCGCTGAGTGGTCCATCTGTCAAGTCCATGTCTCTCCAATTTAGAAACGAGGTTGACACACAGAACACTGTCAAATAATTTGTACTGTTCAGATAGATGAATTTGTTACTCTGTCTACCGCTGCCGTAACATCATCATAAAAGGCCATATTTATCAGATACTATTTGCTTTGTAAAGATGTGTTGGCTCAGTCATCTCATTTTTCTTGTGCCTTAGCATAGTGTTCCAAAAGGAACTACTCTGTGATGTTGCCAGACACTGAGATGAGCCAGGCTGGCCTATAGTTTTAGGGGTCTTCCTTATTTTCCTTTTTTAAAAATGGGTATTACATTTCTCCTTTTCCAGTCTTTGGGAATTTCTGCTGACTGCAATGCCAAGACTTCTCAAATATGATGCATAGTGGCATAGCCACTTCCTCAACCAGTTCCCTCAGGACCCATACAATACATGTCCTCAGGTCCCACAAACTTTGCCACTTCAGTTTCCTTAAATGGTCTCCAGCCCAGTCTTCTCCCATAGAGGATGCTTCTTCATTCCCCCATTTTCCTCCTTTGAGTTTCTGCATAAGGGTGGTGTGGCTGCAGCACTTGTTGGCGAAGACTGGTGAAAAAGGTGTTGAGTGCCTTGGCCTTCTCTATGCCCTGGGTGACCAGGTCTCCTTCACTGATCCTGAAAGGACCCATGCTCAATAGGTTCAACAAGACTGAGTGCTGGGTCCTGCTGCTGAGTCACAACAATCCCAGGAGCTGCTACAGGCTGGGGGCAGAGTGGCTGCAAACCTGCCAAGTGGAAAAAATTGGGCATGTTTTTCACCCGTGGCTGAACCTGAGTCAGTGTATGCCCGGTTGGAAAAGAGGGCAAACAACATCCTAGTGTGTATTAGGTATACTGTGGCCAGCAGGGCTAGGCCAGTGATTTTCCCTTTGTACTTGACAATGGTGAGGCTGCACCTCAAGTGCTGTGTCCCATTTCCTCACTACAAGAAAAACATAGAGTTTCTGGAGCATGTCCAGAGAAGGGCAATGAAGCTGGTGAGGGGTCTAGAGCACAAGTTTTGTGAGGAGTATCTGAGGGGGCTGGGGTGGTTTAGCCTGGAGAAAAGGATACTGAGGGGGGCCCTTACTGCTCTTCACAACTACCTGAAAGGAGTTTGTAATGACATGGAGGTCAGTTTTTCCTCAGATTAAATGAGTGATAGAAAAAGAGGAAATGGCCTCAAGTTGTGTCAGGGGAGTTATATATTAAAAAAATTTCTTCACAAAAAGGCTTGTCAAACATTGGAACAGGATGCCCAGGAATCTAGTTGAGTCATCCATCAAGATACTCAAAAGATATGTAGATGTAACAGTTAGGGGGATGTGTTTAATGGCAGTGTTGGCTAGGCTAAGTTAATTATTGAAATAAATGATGGCAGAAGTCTTTTCAACTTTAAGCTTTTCTATGATTTTGTGGTAGGGTTTAGAGCATGTGGGACTGACTGAATATAGGAATAAGCCCATACTTGCAGTAAGTGATTCTTTTGAACTTGCTGTGGTTATACCATGCTAAACCCTTGTTGTTGATGGAGTTTTTTGGGGCTTTTGTGGTGTGGTTTTTTCCTTTTTTTGCTTTTCTTTTTTCTCATTGAAAGGAACTTGGAAGAAGAATGTGAGAAGAAAATGAAAAAGCTGGCTTAAGCAAAACATGTTCTACTGCTTTTAATGCATTAACTTTATTTTAAATTGGCATAAAATTATTTATTCTGCGAGTTTTTCACTTTGTCAATCCCAGAAAAATTAAACAATGTCTTAATAATGAATGTACTGCATATAGGCTCAGAACAAATAATGTTCTGATACAAATAAGGCTCTAATGAAGGAGTAACTAATGGAATATAACTACTTGTTTTTTAAGGAAACCGAAAGTAGAAAAGCTGGAAGACTGTTAGAAAGAGAAATGACCTTTGATTTTGAGAACATGTAATTCTGTTTGTTTTAAAAGAATACAAATGCATCATTTTTCACTTTTTGGGTATTTATCTTGCCCTTTAAAGGCCAGCTAGAGAGTGGAGCTAAAGTTCATGCCTAAAATGAAATCTGAGTATCCAATATGAACCACACTTTCCCCTTGGCATTGATTTTGAAATAGAAAAGATTAGGAGCAACAACGACTAAAAGCATCTGTACCTATTGCCGGTACAAAGAAGCAATATAGTTCATACGTACATGCAGGTATGTACACAGACACACACACGTATTTAACAAGGAATAGATGTAGACTTGAAACTTCTTATTACCTTTTGATTCCCACAGAGATAATTAGAAGATTGAGTATTGGAGTGTTCTACACATAAAACACAATATTGAAAAGTTTTCTGGTAGTTCTGTCAGCTGTCTAAGTAAATGTAATGGAGAATGTAGAAACCCATATTTTTCTCCTCCTCCCCCACTTGCTATCCATCTTAAGACAGTTCTACCATAACAACCTAAGTCCAAGCAAAAGCAGTTTGAGAAATATGCCGATCCTAATTTTTAAACAAACAAACAAAAAAAGGTCTTTTTTATGTATACTCTACCAGATAATTGTTAATAAAAATATTGTTAGGAAAATCCTAGAATATTTTTGAGGAAGAAGAAAATTTACCTCCTGGAGTTCAGCACACTTTAGTCATATCTTGACTTTCTGCTTTCAAATATAAGACATTCAAATATTTTTCAGCATACTGCTTGAATTACTGTTTTAGAAACGGGCTTTGAAGAAGAATTCCTGATTTAGCTTGGGAAAATATTCTTGAATGTGTGTTATATTTAACCTTCAAAATATGCTAAATTCTTGTATTTCATTATGTATTTTGAAATACTACCAGAAATAAAACAATTTCATTTCTAGGAATAAACAGTGTGTTGGAATACTAAAAAATGGAATATCTATACTTAAAAATTAAGAGTAGTTAATGTTGAATAATCTGAGAAGTAATTCCTTTAGGAGGTGAAATTGTTTTCTGCAGCTCAGTTATGAGACACTATGCTGATACGGATTACCAAATTAAAAATATATGATAAAAATTGTAATTATGAAAAAAATATTTTAAATGAAATTATAATTTTTAAAATATAATGTTTAGGCAGGAAATATCATTAACATGCATATGAATTAGCAAAGGCTATGCAATTTTAAAATTCCATCTAGTTCTACAAACTATTTAACTGTTTGGACACGTGGGAGAAACTCATGGCCCAAAAATTGCTTATACATCATTTAAGACTATTCTGATTATATAATTTGATATATGCACCAAATGCTAATGATCAGTTTTAATGCAATGCTGAGATATAATTTCTACTGTGGTGCAGCATTTATTAAGCACTCAGACAAGGAACCTTGTCTGAACCGCCCACACTAGCAGTCAAGACACCTGCATCCACTTCACCCATCCGAACGTGACCACTGCAGCACCAGGCAGCATGGGAGGTACACAGCAGCCAGCTCTCATCTAGAAAGAGTGTGCCTCTGCTAGTGAGGCAGAGCCTGTAAGCTGAAAAGCCCTGGCATTTCTCAGAGCTTAGTAGCTCAGGGGCAATACTGCCTGAACTATTCTGCATCTATAGCCAAGCAAGTTCACTAATATGTCTCTGCACCATGCATCGTGATGGATGTTTCTGCCAGTACAGGTGTCTCTGGCACTGTGACCCACTGGACACTATAAACATGCCACTATTTTTGGGGGTGTTTCACTCTGAAATAATTGCCCATTTGTTTGAAGGTGAGTGACTTTACCTCTTTCAAGAAAGAGGTATGTTTCATAATCGTAAACTGACAACTATTCATTATTCATTAATATCGACACTGGCATATATTTAAGGTTCAGCTTCTATAACCAAGTTTAAAGGACTGGTTTTACCACCATCTTATATCCTTTTCCCTAAAATGATGTGTGTATGTGTGGTTTAACACCTTTGATGAAAGTGAGACATTGAACATAAAGTAATCCTTAAAATTATTTCCTCAAACCCTTGCACTAACATTAGGTTTGCTGATGTCTGAATTAACTATTAGATAAACTTCTTATTGGTAAATGCCTTAAAAATAGTGCAGGATATGGGGAAAAAAGGTATTGAACACTTACTTTATGGAAACTATTTTACAGAAAATCTACTAGAGATCCAGGTTGAAATAAAAAAAAAAAAAGCAAGCCTGGTCCACTGAGATTAGTATTTATGTATATAACTGTAATTAGGCACACACATTGCTCTCAGACATATTTAATCAGTCTTTTAATGATCGATGCAAGCAGTACAGTATTTCTTTAACTGCAAGAAAGTCTTTTGACATACTGACATCAATAATTATAGAAGGTCAGAACACAGGATGTATTCCATATGACAGGAAGACTGTATAATTTATACTGTAATATTACTGTAGATGTATTTCTCCAAATTCTGTATGGATGATAACCATCCTAAACTTGTATGGCTCTCCTGTTGCTGATATTAAGGTTGTGATTGTTTAGGAATTGAAGGTCATGCTTTTATTCACAAATGAGTGACTGCCTTTCTTCTAATCATAACTGAATTATTCCTTTGTTTTCCATGGACATTCACTTTCTTGTAAATAGAAAGCTTTTAGCTAAAACATAAAATCATAGTGAGAGTCAGAGATAAGACCTGACAATGATACTGTCTTGCTAACTTTGAGTTTAAAACAAAATAAGTCACATGCAATGAATCTAATGCCTGACCACTTTGCTTCAGAGACCAATACATAACCTGCATTTTTGACTCACAGAAACCGATTGAAAAAAAATCTGTATTCATCAGAAGAAAAATGTTAGTCTTACTGCAATTAAAGGAAGAAATACATGTTTTCAGTGATAAGGATATGTCCATCTCTTTCTGTATATGTTCTGAAATAGTGTAAGTAAAAAGAAAGTAGCAGGAAAAAGGGAAGAAAGGGAAGGCATAGGTAATGACAGAATAAGCTGCTTGTAAATGTGCCTTATTGGTCTATCTGGTCTATTTTCTTTTTCCCTGTGGTTCATAATTCAGTTTCAGTTTCAACAGTGATGCTGAACAGGATGTGGTCCTGAGTGGAACCAGGAGAACAACCATGACATCATGGAATTACTGCTGCTTTGATCAGTCCTCATTAATTCACTAAAAGACCCCTGAGCCTCAAAGCCAAACTGTGTAACACAAGGAATGCAGAGGTTAGTGTATTTTCGACCTCTCCTCACAAGAAGTTAGAACAAAGAGCATGAGATCAACACAGCATAGCACATAAAATTCTAGTTAATTAATTCTGAGACAATACTAGATATGAGGCAACCAGCTGTCTCCCTTTTTCCCCCTCTGCAGCCCAACAAACCCAATCCCTGAAGTTTCACACCAGTAAGTTTTATTGAAATCCATATTGAAACTGTGTTGGTTACTTCCCTTCACACTTCTGACCATTAAAAAGCAAAGCAGAAACACTAAACAAAACACCCACTAATTTTTGTTCTTTGTTCAAATTTGTTCTGTTAATCTCTGCTTCATTTTTATATCAAGATTATATCTTGTCAGTTATATTTTTCTGAGTGGTATTGATCTCCTAAATGCAATTATAAATAGTACATTCATTCAGCATGTATATAAAGGATTTATCAACCTCTCAGCCTTTACTTTAATTAGTTTAATGAGCCAGTACCTTTTGTCTTACTGAAGAGAGAGAATTTCTCAATTTTCCCATACATCTTAAATACTCTTTGACACTTGCAGCTACTTACTTTTTTTTAGTCCATGTATCTGTGTCATAATGGACAAAAAATATTGGCAGAAAATTGCCACTTGAAGAAATTGCTGCTCTATCTGAGTTAATGTCATCTCTAGGGTAACTAATCCTGGTCCAAAAAAACGGGCATGTTTGATCTGTCTTGCACTAAAATACTCCAACACCTGTTTAGGGATTGAATGTATGGGTAGAGATTTGTTAGCTGAAATGGAGCATTGGATTGTCCAATAGAGGATCCTAGTAGTATTTTCAGTAAAAATTACCTGGTGCTCCGTCGGAGCACTTAACACAATTTTTCACACATTCAGAGTGAAAAATCACAGTGTAGAACTAAGATTTGAGTCTTCACCAGACACTTTTTATAGTTTAAGTACTTCTTTGCTCCTTTTGAAAACATTTAACCTGATCCATACTAGCAACATTAACCTTTTCACGTTTACGGGACTTCAGAACACACTACATATGATCATACATAAATCCCTGTCTTCTCCTTCAGTAAATTACAGTAATTTCACGAATACAAGCCGCACCAATTTGACTAAGATTTTGCTCCTAAACCGGAAATGCGGCTAATAATCAGGAGCTGCTAATATGTGAATAATTTCCTGACATTTACAACCTCAGAAGTGCCAGCCAGAGTGCCGAGCTGAGCTGCTGCAAAGTCGGCATTTTGCGATTGTTACAAATTGCTACTCTGTTGCACTGTGGGTGGAGCCTGGCTGCCTGCAGGCAGCACGGGGGGCGGGGAGAGAGGAGGGAGAGCTCCCTCCTTCCCTCCTCTACCACAGCCTGGGGGAGAGACGGAGGGGCCCTGCGCCGCCCCTGCCGCGGTTCGGGGAGGCGGCGGGGGACCCGGGCGGCCCTTGCCGTGGCTCGGGGAGGAGGAGGGGGACCCGGGCCGCCCCTGCCGTGGCTCCGTCCCTGCCTGCCACCACAGGGCAGCGCCGGGCCGTGGTGACCGAACCCAGTGGCAGTGGCAGCTGGCCCCCTGTGGCCCCGCCGAGTGGCAGTACCGGGCTTGGCCACCTGGCCCTGTCAGCAGCCCCTAGCGGGCTGAGCCTGCACAGCCTTAGCTGAGCCAGTAAACCCCGCCCTGCTGCCGTTCTGTTACTATTTGGCAACTTTGTTGCACGCGGGTCCTCACTGCGAATGACAGAGTGGCTTATATTCAGGTGCGGCTTATTTATGGACAAAAAACGAAGTATTTGCCAACACCCAGAGATGCGGCTTATACTCAGTGTGGTTTGTATTCGTGAATTTACTGTAGATGCCAGATTTTTTTGTCCAGAAAAGATATATGACCTTAAAAAGGATGAATAAGTCTTCTTCTCTTGTTGCTTGGTTTCATATTATACACATGACAATCCTACTCTCCTACATCAGACAGACACTCTTAAATTGTTATGAAGAAATATTTAGTGACGAGATACTTTTGAGTGTGCTGGTCTTGTGTCATGCTTCAGTGAACATTTTATTGCCTACAAAACTAGGACAAAGTGGTTACGGGAAGAAAAAAGAATGGAAATCTGCATGAATAAATCATAAAATCAGCACTAAATATATTATTAAGCAGTCTAATAATTATTAGTTTGATAGCTGAGAAAAAGTCAGATGAACTAATGTATGTGATTACAGCGGGATAAAAAAAATAATCCAATAGCACCATCCAACTAGGGGAAACAATAAAATAAAACTTCAGGCATGTTATTAAGATACTGAGTACCCACAGCAAGACAACGGGTCTTGCAACACTAATTGCTGGTGTCTAGACCATAATTTGTTTTTCAGTCCTTACAAGTTTAATCCACCCAAAAAAAGAAAGTCATATATTAATGACAGGTTTAATAAAATTGGTATGGAATCAGTCCCAAACATGTTTAGATTCACAGCTTCAGCTAATTTTGCCTCATGTAAACAAAAAGAGAACATGTCCGTTTCGTTCAAACCACTGGAAACTTTGGATTTTTTTTTGTCATTACATTGTCAGTGCTGAAACAGTCCTTAAATGAAGTATAAATTCAATTCACACCGATTTAAAGTATCCTCAGGTCTACTTTAGTGGTTTTATCCAGTTAGTACATGGTAGAACTCAAATCCAGATATTCACTGCAATAAAAGTTACACATTCCTACTTGAAGGAAAAATAGGAAAATTTTCCTCCCACTGTGAGTTTAGTGCTACTTCTATGCAAGTACATAGGATTCACACGGAATTTAAATGTGAGCAAGGAGCACTGTCTCTCCTTTGGCTGTGTGGTCATATATTCAGGATGTAGTAATGAGAGCTAAAATGGCTGAAGAAACAAGTTCCTGGTGCATTTATGCAAACTTAGACATGAAAAGGGGTTAAGTAAATGATCATGCACTACACTGCAGGAGTATTGTTTAAAGGGCTAATCAATAAACATAAGAAAGCACAAAACTTCCAGTTTGTTTTTGTTCTTGTGTACTTATTCGTATTTCAATTGACTTAGTGGTCTTTTCCAAGCAATGTTGTACATGATAAAACACAAGCCATTCCTTTTTAATACATCAGTCTGAAGTACTTGCCTCCTATTTCTGTTAAAACAGCTTCTGTGAATTTCAAGGAAAGGGACAACTAACATCCTCTCTGTAGGATGGTGGTACATTTTAGAGAGTCTTTTTCAGTACTGGATTTTCATTAACAATCTTTCTGAAGACATAGGGAATAAAATACTGTGCCCTTTCATGTTTACAAAATTTTACTATATTATTTTAAAGCAATAATGGTGATTAGGTTCTTCTTATATTAGCAATCAAAGAAAAAATTTTATTATTTCATTCCAGGATAGTCAAGTTAGTTTAAATCACAGGCAACAACAATGTAAGAATTCTATTAAAAGGTTCATAAATCTAACTTATTTTATACAGAAATGTTTGCACTGTTTCTATACGTAAAGGTAATTCACATAGAAACTCCTGCAAATCTTTTAATCTGAACTGGTAATATATTCTTCCTTGGCTTTCCCAACTTTTTTTTTTTTTTTAATAACACCTATAATAAGTTATTCCCTCTGATCTAGATGAATTAGAGTTAAAAATCACCTGACTGGGACAAAGTCATTACTCCTCAGTCCACAAATTTTTAGGTCATCTTCAAATATGTCATCCTTATAGGGAAAAAAATCCCTTACAGATCTCTTGCTATTTCATGAACACGTGGTACAAAATTACAGAAGCTATTTGAAGAGTTTTTCCTCTTTGGTAACTATTAGATAGCCCAGCGCTGTAATCTTGGGACCTAGTAATTTTTCTAATAAATATTAGCGATTTTATCTGCAAGGTTGTTTAATGTAGGTTAGGGTGTTAAAGTAATAAGTAAATAATATCAAATGTTAAGACTGATGCTGAATTCTTAAATATTTTATGACAGGTTTATGTTGGGGTTGAGCAGGATGAAGAGTTTTACCAAAAGCCATTGGAAAAATCCCCATAGATATTGTAAGTGGAATCTCACCCTCACTGCCCCCTGGGGGTTCATATGCTAATGTTTTAGTAAATTCTTTGTTTCCCCAGTTGTCATTGTTTCACATTTGGTGCATTCATTTTAATATTCCTAATTGCTATTTCACACTGGACCCTCAAACTCCACCCCTAACCTACTTTATATAAGTTACTGGTTAACCCTGGCCCTCGCCCTTTCTGGTTCTCCCTGTACTGTGATCCGTTTCTATGTACATTTGTTTTATTGCCTAAGTAAAGCCTAATTTGTTTCTGGGTCACCAAATTGTGCCCATCTCTCCTTTCATGTGCTGCATTAGGACTATTGCCTGTCCCAAGGTAACACCCGACCCAGGTAACATCCAGGCCCAGGCTGTTACAGATTTATGTCTCAGTGACTTGCAACAACTGCTTACCTTCTCCTAAAAATATTAGGTTTTTTTAAAGCTAAAAAGATCATATAGTCATATACTGGGGTAAAAGAAGTCATGCCCATTTTCTTTATCACTGTCCAGAGGTATAATAGCTTTTAAGCTGAAAATCTAAATAGAGTTCCTGAATATATCTTTTCAAATAACAGTTTCACATGATCACTTTCCATTAAATTATAACATTTAAAAAAATTAATCTACAGGAAATAGCATCAACCTTACTTTATTTTATTAATATTTGTTAAGGATGTATTACAGTCTTGAATAATGCAGTTTTCTTCTGAATATTGTTGATATAACATGGCAACAAATAATTATTTAATTTAATAGAAAGTTTGGATGGTATTTTGAATTCCAGTTTTCAGTGTTGCACTATATGTAGATGACTACATTTTGTTATGCATGTGGCAAAGTTTCATATGATGCTATTATCAGTCATTTTATGGCTAAATAGTCTTCCTGTTTTCATTTCAGATTTAGTTCCCGTTAATGTTAGTAGAGGTAAGTTTGTACTAGAAGTCCATAAGGCTCAGAAATCTGGTTAATTCTACAGAACCTTAACTCAAGAAGTAATTAGAGGAGATTAGTCTTGATCGGTAACATACTGAATATTTTTCATCATTTCTAACATCTTCTCAAGATAGATAACTAAGAAGGTGAGAAGAATCACATTTACTTTGACACCCTGGTAATGTGTGTTTTAAATGCTGAAACTTCTGATTTATTATTTATGCTGCTTGTTTACTACTCATTCCTTTTACCTTCATATATGTTTTGTGTATCTGTATGTATTACATACTAAATTGTTCTGGAATAATTAGAACTTTTGTAATTAGAAATAACACAATAATTTGCAGTAAAAAAAAAATCCTTCTTAAAATCACTGTCTTTGTTAATTCACATACAGGCCAGACTTCGTATAGTGCTCCTATGATTTATAGTTTATATTGACAAAACTTCAATTAAGTCTAAATCTACATTTCAACAAGATAGGATATAATTCCTCTCATTTTACCATTGGAATAGCAATTTTGCTCAGATCAGGACAGAATAAAATTTCCTAGAAACCTGTCCGTTTTTATAAGATCCGTGACTCAATGTCTTCAGTGACTTCATTGATGCAAAAGAAATATGAATGGCAGGAAAATAAAAATTCATTACCTGGGAATAAAAATTCCCTCGCGGTTTACTAATGCTTTGTGAAGAAATTTAAAACATGCTTTTAAAAGACTGAACATTTTTTATCATGTAGAATCCCAAAACAAATGGCATCATAAGCATTATTTATGTTTTTTTTTCTTTTTAAATAAATAATTAAAGATATTTCAACAGACAAATATAGTTGGTTATAGATTATTTTATATACTTTTCATAAGATGTTTGTAGGATATATTGTTTGCCCTCCCTTCAAGATTTTTGTTACAACATTGTTACACAATATTGTTGTGCAATCAAAGATTGCTGCACTTCACACATCTCAGTGTCCTTTGATCTCCAAAATCAGATTCTTCCTACATAATATGCACTTTATTGTAATAAATAAATTCCCTACTCTCAAGAGGAGCCACAAAGTAGAAATAACTACTTCTGGAAAGAGGCCCTTGCAGAATAAATAGCAAGTTGTCATGACACTGAATTTCACTTTATTGCACTGACATAAGCGTTGTTAAAGTTTTTTCAAGAATGTTGTTTAGTTGGATCTAAAAAAATGTAAAATAAAATATTTGTAAATATGTTTCCTTTCAATATTAAGCTACAAACCATTTTTCACTGTGGATCTTGCTCTTGTAAAAACATGTTGTCCTACATTGCCCTGCAGACTATTTAACAATCAAGCTTCAGTTACAGTCTATAAATGTTTCTAAGCAACAACAACCCACTTTAAATATGCCAGTCAATTAGCTCTAGACACCCTCTTTCAGTGTTTGTCTATTATTTCTTTCTGGCTTGAAACATAAAAGACAGAGAGATAGAGGGAGTATTTTAAAATAATACCTTGTACTGGTCAAGGGTGATGCTGTTAAGTAGCACCTCTGCAGATAAACACAGACCTCAGGCAGCCCCTGTCCAAGAGTACAGTGATATGTGTGCGCATCAATCCCTTATCAACATATAAGCCAGAAAGAACAGAAACTTATCTGGCTGATGCCAATATGGAAAGATAGGTGGTGGTGACTGTGGGAAAAATAGCTTATCCTGTGTTAGCCATTGCTTTCATTCTGTGTATTTTTAATATTTACTTCTTTCCACATTAAAAAAAAGACCAAAAAAAAGACCAAAAAAAAAAAGATGAAAAGCATATTAAAAAAGAGTATCCTGACCAAAAAAAAAAATCAAAACCAAAACAATTCTTATACACTTTTATAGGAGAAGATTTAAATAATATTTTTTCTATTCAGAAATGTAGTATCAGTTGAATTTTGAATTCAATTGATTCAAGACAGAGATATGTCTTAGTTAAATTGCCTAATCCTGTTAATCTGTTATCTTTATTTTTATCTTCCCATAATCATAAATTCAGTTTTTTCCTAGAAGCACAACAGCCTTTCTAACTTAGTATGCTCAGTTTTCCTTATGATCCGTAATGCTTTCCACACTGTATTATTGTCTGTAAACATATTAGCGAGGAATGTCTGAGAAGAAAACTCTGTCTTAGTCTCACTTAGTCTCTTATGAATTAGAGTAGCTCCCTCCATTGAGGCTGGTACAAAAAATGTTTTGTATTTGCTGTGATTATGCAATATGATTTACCCAAGAAAAGATGAATTCTACTGGAACTTCATACCTAACAGCAAGTTTTTTCTGGACTTCTGGTATTGTCACTGTCATTTAACACAAGATGGAGAGTGAAATAAAGCATAAAATTCCATGAAAACAGGGAGGCTAGAGAGAGGCTAAGGTATGTGTCTGGTAACTTACTTAACTCCCTGCTTGTATTTTTGTATTGCTTTCCAATTGGTATCATATTCTATAAGCAGTACCATAAAAGCAATAATGGTCAAAGATCTTTTTAATACAATAGCTCCCCTGTGGTGTCAAGTAGCTAATAAAGGAAATTTTGGGAAATGCAAGAACAGCACAAATATATAGTATGACTACCCTTGGGCATGTGTCCACATAACTGCTCTTTAGGGAGTTTCTGAAGCTAGAGGGATTATCAATGTATTTACAGCTTCATGGGATTTTTCTTCCTTGAGCCTATGGCATATTGTGAATCCCAAAAACCTTTTCACAAGAAATTTCAGATTTTCCCTGTGAGCTGCATTTATTCTGAACTTTACTTCCATTTTTTAGACTATCGTTTTAGTACTGAAATACAATATGAATGGTTGGGTTCTTCTTTTGTTTTTTGCACCCCAGACATGATTTCTATAAACTTCTCTATGGTTTCCTCAGTTTGTGTCTCTTCCAGATTGACGCATGCTAGATATGTAGTAATTACTTGTACGTTAGCTGACTTACTATTTTTGGTGCTCCTTTTTTGTCCTGCTCCTCATCTTGACCTATGTTGCTTCATTTACTTGTGAGATGAGCTATCTAACTCAGGATGAAAATTAACTACTTTCAAATTATGAGTGTTTGCGATATCAAGGCTGCTTTTCTCAAGGAGTATAAATTCACATTTCCTGCATGCTGAATTTCACCTGACTATTATTTATTCACAGGATGGTCTTAGGATTCTTTTGTATTTCCCCACAAATAAATAGCAATTTCTCTAAATAGTGTAATAACCTCAGATAAATAGTTGGTATTACTCCCACTAATGTTTTTAGCTTTTCTGTCACAGTTTTAAATTCAATAGATTAAGGTGTGAAACTTAAAGATTACCCACGATTACAGAAATAATTGATTTTTTATAGTGTGACCAACAACCCCAAATTTCCTACACATTATCATGCATATATTATATAGTATATAGAATGTATTATAAATTTTCAAACTTGCTGTACACATAAAAAATAGTCACAAATTCTCTATGATACTATTCTTGTCATAAATAATTTCTCACTAGGGACTCATCTACTTCAGTTAATACCCTACCTTATTCATTAAAAAGAGATAGGTCAGGTCATATGAACCTATCAAACATATTACCTTATACATAGTAGGTAGGAAGAGTATTAAAAGTTTGGCACCTCTATCTCATATAGCTATAGCTTGCAGAATATTTACAAGAATCAGTGTATTGCTGTCCTGTCTTACTCACCCTTTATTAGTTAAGTATTATTCATGGTACAAAGGCTAGTGTGAGATAGTACAGAAAACAGAAGGCTAGAAGTGCTCAGTACCCTTTTTACTTGCTGTTGCTAATCATTCAAAGCATTCACTAAATTTCCACTTAATTCATAGCACAGTTTAGCAATCATGCTGTATCAACCAGACTTTTTTTCCAAAACTGCAAAATCTGAATTATGATCTTACTCCTGCACATTAGGAAGTATCTATGTATTTATTACACAGTCTACTGATTTAAGCATTATGTTCTGTTTCCTGACTAGGAGAAATTTGAATTTCAAACAGGATGCACTTTCCAAGATTTAATAAACATTGACTAATTAGAAAGATATTTGTGCTTTATAATGTGAAATCCAAACCAAAAGAATTTGTAGGCCTTACAGGAAAAAGAATATGAAGACTTAGAAAGTGAGTAGTTGTGAAATCTTACTTTGAACCTTTGTGGTTTTTTCTGCTCTCCACTGAATTTCTCACCTAAGGAAAAAAAAAAAGAGGCAAAATAAAACTTTCTGAAATTAATAATAAATTGTGTGCTTACAGAATTTACACTAAAAGTTGTCATAAGTGAGTTTTTTTAAAAAATTTTAATTTTGAATCCAACTAAAGAGAACATTCTGTACATTGACTACTTAATCTGAAATAGGAAAAGAGTTCTATACAATTAAAAATACTCATACTATCTTAGGTTTCATTCTATACAACATTAGGTTTCATTCTATACAACAGTAAATCTGTATAATACAAAAGGGAAAAGAATTGTCCTTCAAATTATGACTTATAAAAACAAACTCAATCCTCTTCAATGCATTGAAATAAATACTCAGTTTCATTGCGGGAAGATAAATAGAAATAGACTTTTTAGAATCATGGACTGTGTTTAGATTTTTGCATGCAATCAATAATTTTTTTCAATTTCAAATTAAGAAAATGAAAACACAGGAACATAATTCAGTACTTAGCTAATGTGATAAAAAAACTTACAGACACTCCCTCTAAGAAGTCTAAAGGCAGCGCTCAAAGTGAATTTCCTCTCAAAAGGTGTTGCACTTTTCTATTAAGCTGAAATATTTGCTTCCAAATGATCTAACAGTGTCAGAGGATTTGTCAAGTTCAAGACAGTGACAGAATGTCTTTGGCTTAAATTTGTGTTCTGAAGTGCAGCTGAAGATATTAAAACCTATAGTCTATTGCTTATTTAATTGTAAAACAATCACAGAAACAATGCTTATGATGGAGTAATAGAAGGGGATTTTAATGTGGGTTGTGTTTTAGGAATGGTACTGCCCAATTCAATGTCCTCACTGAGACTGTCCACCCAGAGGCCACTTGCTAGGCCCCCCTCTCCCCTCCCACTTCCCTCTCTTGCTTGGAATAGAATTCAAAGCCCTGAAAGTGAAGATCATTGTCTGAGATAAGAACAGTTTACTAGAAAAAGCAGTGAGATAAAACAAAGAACAACAATAGTAATAAAGTATATAAAAGAGAGGGTGAGTCATATGCAAAAATGCTCACGATGGACCTGGAGACAATAAAACAATGGCAGATGACACCACCACGGTGGTTTTTGACAGAAAGCCACGCCCTTCTTTTTTGGAAGCCAGAGAGAGTCCCTCGCTCCCCCGCACTGTCTTGGCAAAGCTAGGACAATGGGTTTGCAAGTAGCAGAGATGGGGTCTTCTGATACTTAGAAATATTTCCTTGATGGTATTTTCCACACTAGAGCATTTACTCATCCTCAATTTTCTACCAAAATATTTATTGTTTTCTTAGTCAGTCTGAAAAGAACCTGGGTAGAGAGGAGAACTGTTACTTTAACAGTGATTTTGCTGAACACACTTCTGAAGCGACCAAAGTCTTGGAACAACTTATCTATTTCCTGTATTTGACATAGAAACCATCAGAGAGTTACAGTTTTCCTTAGCAAACACACACATATTTCAGATTCTAGAAATTAAAGCAATGCTATGGGAACCTGGTCAGTGTATGTTAAAGCCCATAGAGAGAAATGAAACTGGCGTGTTGTGTTCTTTATGTCCACCATAAGGCAATTAGGTCTTTCTGCCTTCTGTGGCTACTTCTACTCTTCCATCTCACTGGGAGAGTAGGATGGAGGATGGGCTGGCTTAGCTATATGTAGTCCTCCTGGACCTTGGCTAGAACCTTGCCCACAGCTGGGAAACAGAAGGTAGATCCTATATGCACCATGCTGACTTATCTATCCAATATTGTGCCCACATTGCTGGCCAAAGAAGAAGAATGAGCCGAAGAAATGTGGCTAAAGCTAATTTTAATTCAGTGTACAGGACTGCAGCAGGAGACACAAAAATGGAAAGAAGGTAATTCAAGTCTAAGCATTTGTTCTCTGTGCAGCAGATGCCTCAGGGCCCAAGAGGAGACACTGCAACAATCAACACTTTTTTTGTTCTGTTTTTCTCTTTGTACTTTCAATTTTGATGGAGGTTTCTGTGCCAGGCCAAACTCAACAGAACAGCTTCACAGTTTGTTCATTTTCATCTGGCCCTGAATCTTGCTCCGGTTCATAGATCCCAAAGATAATCTGATTTCATGTCTCCACAGTACTTTTACTGTATTTTTCAGTACACCCAAGGAAACAATATTCTAAACTAGAACTAAGAATCTATTATGATATATTTTATTCTCTTTTACATGTTTTTTTTTTGTTTGTTTGTTTGTTTGTTTGTTTTTATTTTTATGAAAAGGCACTGGGAGGTGTCCTTAAAGACAGAACATGTAAAAGTTACTCTTCACAAAAATATTGTTTGCCAGAGGGGAAAAAGTTCTTTTGGGAAAAGGGGAAACTGTGACTTTGTACAAATGAGAAGAATAAAAAGTTAACACCACATCTGAGTAATTTTTTTTTAATATCATCTATTTAGGAAGCATGTCAGCATGACTCTGGATTTCAATGCAGTTTCCACCCTCTTGCTACATGCTTCCATGTACTTTGTAGCAAAATGTGTAGTAAACAGTAGTTCCCATTTAAAGCTGAAAGAGCGGTTTTTACTCTAGGTGCTCCTTTTCTCAGTAATTTCAACAAAAGAGACAAAACCTTCAACCCTCCAAATACCTCCCTCCCCCTAACCTAAAGGGAAAATTTTTAAAATACTTAGATGAATGAGTAATTTTTCACATGTGAATAGTCAAAGTGAAGTTCTACTGACAGGGTAAAATACATAAATTATACATGATTTAGCTCCTTCAGTAAGCATTGAATGCAAGTGGCCAACTGAGTGTTAAATATATTGAGCAAAGGAATGTCACTGTGCTCTAAGGCAATTTAGGACATGTATTTGTAAAAAAGAAAACAAAAAACCAAAAAAACAAAACCCAAGTGTATTTAAAAAAGAGTTCAGAGGAAAGGCATATTTTTAGAAAAGTAAATTAAATATCCTATCATTGAATAAACAAAGTATCTAGTGGATAAACAGTTGGTAAAACCTTTATTTGGCTTGAGCGATAAAATGGAATTAAGATAAATTAAGAACTGGCTGTATGCTACTGAAGAGTTTTCTCTTCTATTTGTAAGAATATTTTAAAAACATCAGTTCAAGTCTTCCTAGGGATCTCCACTGCTGAAGAGACAGGGTTTTGAATTCACCCTTTGTATGTCAACTTCATATGAAGTTCTTCCATAAATGATATAATGGTTTCTGTTTCTCCTTCTTCAGTTTTTTCTCTCTTTTCCTCTCATATTTCAACAATTCCCTCTCTATAGTAAGAGGAACTACCACTTAGAAATTATTTGTTGGCTTTAGAGCAGACTGGTGTTGTTTCCAATACTTTTCCTTTTTTAATTTTTAAAAAATTATTATTTTATTTTATTTATTTTCCCTTTTTTTACACCAGACACTGTCAGTATAAAGGTACCTGTCCTCCTTAACAGACTTCCTAAACTATTTTTCTTGTTCCATCTTTCAACGACAATCTTTCACAGAAAAGATAATATTAAAAAAAATCCCTGGATCTTTATTACTTTTTACTATATATATAAATGAAAAAGCCTAAATATGCAGTTTCTCTTTAAGCAATAACTTACCCAGAAACACTGCACCAAAGTCTGCTGTCTAGTACCAGTACTTGTTTTATCAGTTACAGCTCTGCTGCTTTGAGTAGTATTGCATCTTTTACCTGTTGGTCTATTTATCAGTCTTATCAGTAAAATGTTTCCTCTGAGACAAAAGTAAGGACTACAGGGTTATATTTTTATTTTTCATAATAGGTAATACTTAGATATCAAGCAACTGACTTTTTTGTATTTCTGCAGAAGAATCAGCTTACTTAATGCAAATACACAATTACACTGAGGACTAGCACAAGATAAATGCACCACGCATTTAGAACACAGTCTTTCTCAACAGTGATGATATGAAACATTTATGAACGCTGAAGTCTGTACACATCAGCAAGCCTTCTAAAATTGAAAAGAGCTCCTTACTCATGCAAAAATAAGCAGATGCTTAAGTGTTTTCAGGATCAAGTTTTAATTTCTCTCCATGTGTATTGGACAGATCCTCTGCACAGAGATGAGCTTCAGTCAATAAAATGAGTAACAACAGTAACACACTCTGCAGGGAAGTGTATCCACTCCAGAAAAATTAATTTAAGCAGTGTTAGCTGGGGTCTGATCAGTGACATGTAAAACCTTAAATCTCTTGAGATACGTTGCATTATAGAACAATGTCTGCAAGTGTTTTACAGCAATGACTTGTTTTCCTATCTTGTGTAGGACATGTCAAGACTAATGAAAGGTTACTATTTTGGTTAATTTCCTCCCAATGTATTCCTCCCAAAGTATTGCCCATGCTTTAAATTTTAAAATACGTTTCCAGTCATCTCTGTTTACTTCTATATTTTCTTATTGTGTTATTTTCTCCAACTAATTTCCAGTGTTTTGATCTTCCCCAAGTCTGGCTGTTAGAAATGTCAGAACTGTTTTTGAATATCCTCTTCTAATTGGCAAAATTATTTGTAACTGAAGACACATACATAAATAAATCTCTGTGTTCTGATTTAATAGTCTATCTTGACATAGCCATATTAATGATATCAGCATTTCAATATTTCATCTTGACTTTGCAAACTCATTACATGATTTTAAAAATCTGAATTATGTTAGCCACCATTCTTCTATTAGAGTGGAGAAGTCATAGGCTTGGTTCCAAATTTACTGAATGCAATGAATGAATTTTCTTAAGCCCCAAAATGTGGTTTGAATCAGTCCCCTAACTTGCACCAGAAATTATTTTAAAATAATTTTTTTATTTCATACCTATTCCAGAAACCCATGTATAAATAGTAACTTTATAATTGTTCCATTATGAAAGCCTAAACTCTTTGTACCTTTGTTCCCAAAGGGAATAAACTGGTCACTCATCCAATATAATTTATTTCTAATATTTTCTTCAAAGATAAATTAATCACTTTAAATTTTTAATGTGGCCTCTCATTTCACTAAGTGGTGCTTGAACTTCTCTGCCATTTTACAGCACTTGCACTTTTGTCTATTTCTTTTGATAAAATGTCATTTAATTGTATCTTGTCTTTACCACCAAAGAAGGGATTGCATGATATCTGTTGCTTGTTTTTCATTAAAAAAATTATATGCAAAATTTTTAGTTTTGGTATTCTGAAGCCAGAATAAATGAAAAGGGCTTACAAAAAGAACACAGGTACCAGCAGGTTAAACTAAGCTGTTAATACTAAACTCTGATTTCTATTTCTTCATAAAGAATTCCTGATGCTAGCTTTCACAATATATTGTGAACAGATCAGTTCTACTGTGTGTCTAAAGCTTGTGAAATCTGAGAATATATTTTACGTGTGCATAATTTTACATGCTGTTGTGATATACACACTTGCTGTTTCATCTGAAAAATGGAACTTCATCTAATAACATGACATTAGGACATAACCAGGTATAGTAACACTCTAAAAATTTACACAGAACTGCCAGTCCAGCAGTCACATTCTTGTCTGATACACTAATAGAACTTTCATACCTCTGAGTCAAAATGAATAGTACACAAAGAGAATATGAGTAATGAATGATAATATTATTGATAATAGACAATTTATTTCACCACATTTTGTTCTATATGTTCTTGTTCAAACAAGAGAGATTTCTAGGATTTGAGTTGGTTTGAGGTTTTTTGTTTTTGTTTTGTTGTTGTTATTGTCTTTCATTGCACTCCAGCTTATTGTTGCTCAGAGGCTATTTTATAATACGGAGTACCTTGTTTTTAATAAGCTGGAATTGAGTTTAGTTAAGTGGAAATACACCATGGGAAGTGGAGAAGTTTCAAAACATGCCCATGATAACAATAAACAATGTCCTCTGTGTCTAGTTGCTGAGGCAGAAAGGATATATTGAAATAATTGCATAAGCAGAAAAAAAAATTGTATACCTTTACAATGTGCATATTGTATGAAAGAAGATCATTTACAGTTAAGATTTGGAACAGATCAGTGCTTCGTGATGACATAAGATGAGTAACATTACTTAGTGTGTGGGCAAGTCCTAAATCACAAAATAAAGACTGATCAGCAAAACAACCAGAAAAGTCACTGTGTTTGTGGGTCAGATTATTTGCATCCCTGAAAACTCAAGCCTCCTCTGAGCATGTAAAATTATTTTGTTGCTTAAAAACCCATATGGAGACTAGCAAGGCTATGTAAACAAAATTCAGTGCTAAAAATTTAAAAAGGGACAAAGTTCATATCCAATGCAGCCGATTAAACCATTGGGGGAAGGGGAAAGGATGCAGGGGAAGAGAGGGAGAGATAGTTTGTTACTGCAACTGAATAAGGAACAGGTAGTACAAACCAGAAGACACAAATAGAACTAGCAAGCTCTGTGATCATTGACATTGCCTTCCTTTTCTTCTCCCTTTTTGTCACTTGAATTCTATAGTATACACAAATGCATTTTAACTTAATGTCAATTACTCTCCGTAGAAATGGAAATTGGGATAGTACTCCTTTAATTATTCAAATATAGAGTCCAGAAGGCTCTTTAAACAGAAAAATGAAAAATTTAACAATTATAATATAGTGAGATACTTGTAGGAAAAAAATTTATACAATATGCTAACTCCTAGAGGAACCACTGCCAGACAATAATCCCCACAAAATCTGCTACACTGAAATACACAGAAATACTGCTCAAAGTAAATGACAGTCAAAATGGGTATTTGTCATAAGAGACCTATTATGATTTTAGCTGATATTTCTCTACCAGTGGTTAAGTAAATGGAATATATATGAATGGGGATAAAATAGCAGTGGAGTCCTTCCACTCCCTTCAGGGACAAATTATTTTCTCCTCAAATATTCCAGCAGAAGAATATGTAGGCTTTTATTATCAAAACAATATAAAGTCTTGCTTAGACAGGATAGAAGAAGTTTGATGGATGAACACAAAGATTTTTGTACATGTACAGTACTAATATAAGTTTCTGAAATAGCAGCTGTATACTAGTATATTTAAAGAAATAGAAGAATAATGTGAAATTATAGCTGTATATCCTAATTTTCACAACTTCCAAACCATGAAATATGGCATAGATCTAGAGCACTGCTGTGCAATATTGAATTCTGCCATTTATCTTAAACTAGGAATAAGTGAAACACTGGATATCATTAAAGTTATTAAGGGAATTATCTTAGTTGTTCTCAAGAGGTAATTTTGAACACGAAAAAAAAAAAACAAAATTGAGTTTATATTCAGAGTTGCTGGGGAATTAAATGAAATGGCTGCCAAGGTGAAATAATATATGAAAATTCCTGACATATATTATCCAAAGGTTTCTGTAGTATAATCTTCCATTTTGGCTCAGTGTTACCATTAGTTTGAATACACACGTACTGTTGCTAAGGACTGATGCTGTTGCCAGGTGAAAATGGCCCATATTAACCTGCCACAAATATCTAAATATGTTGATAGAAGTGAGCTGATAAAAGATAGGAGAAACATGTCTTGGAAAATTGGATGATCTATTATTTCTTATTTGCGACATAACAGTGAAGTGACTTTTCATACTCTTTGTGCACGTGAACTCTAACCATAAAAGTATCAGTAAAGTACCCAACAATAATGATGATACTATTAAATGAACATTGTGTTCTACAGAATATAAATCTTAATCAGGCATTCAATATAACCTATAAAATTGTTACTGACGGGATATAACTGAAGTCAGATGGTGTATAATTCAGACTAGCAAAGACATGATCATTGCTTCTGTATGTTTAAAATGGATTCCTTCAAGCCATTTTTTCTTCTTAAATGTTATGAAATTTGAGCACCATTATCTCAAAGCAACTAAGAATATGCTTAAAATTATTAAATAGATACCTTGAATGAAAATGAACAGGTGCATAGGTAAGAGGCAGCTTTTTTAGATGCTGATGAAATTGCAGTCTAATACCTTTCTGGCAATTTGCATAGTATTGCCAGTAATATTTTGTAGTATAATATTGCTTGTAAAATCTTAGTCATTTCAAGGAGCAGCTCTTTGTTTATCAAATAAAGAAAGGAAATCAGCAGAAGCCATTAGATAGAAATATCCACACAGGAGGGCTTGAGAAACAGTTACAGTATCCTGTCTAAAAAACAACCCACTACATAAATATAATTTTAGCTTTCATTTGTCATTGAGTACAGAGAACTGACTTACACTATGCTACAAAAAAGCTATTGTATTTGATGAAATTATACATTTTGAGAAAAGAGTTTACACAAGAGGAATTTGTAAATGGCAAAGTCACAGTGTTCAGCCACAGCTTTTTCCCTCTTTAGGACTCTTCCTAAAAGATATTTAACCAACTTCTACATCTTTCAAGGCTGCTTTATTCTTGCTTTTTCCAGGCTTTAAAAGAGACTTGTAAAAAGTCACTTAAGAGTATGATCTTTACAAGCATCTGTTTACTGTTCTACCCAAACTCAGAAGAAACTCTTGAAGTCATAAAAGCTAAAAAAACACATGACTGCTCTTGTGTTGTGGAAGTTTGCGTCTGTATGTTTTGCTTTGACTGACACATCATTTCTTCTCTGGACCCCAATCTATTTTCTGCCTCACTAAACTTACAAAACTCTGCATAAATTTTTCTTCTCAGCTTGTTCTGTAATCCTATGAATACACAGTCTTCCTGTTCATCCCTTCAGTCAGTAAGTGCCAGCTGTTGGGTCTGGAAACAGTTTTATTTGTGTGAAATAAAAAAGTTGGGGGACAAAAAAATAGTTGATTAGAAAACTGTGAAAATAACAATATTGCACTGAAATTTTGAACCAGAATGTTTAAATCAAGCAAAATAAATTATTATGGTTTCCATCAATAAACATAGAAACAAACTTAGACTGGGTAAGTTTTACATGGAAAGATAAAACTAATCCCTTTTTGATTGCTCTGTTGAGCACAAAACAGAGGTCATGCTGAGAAATTACAAAAAAACCCCACCTCTGTGGAATGAATGTACATTAATTATCTTGATATATTCTGCCATATTGCATCTGTCAAAAATGTCCTCATTTTTAATGGGAAACACACAACCCCCATGCATGCCCCCATCCTATTTTCACAAGTTATAAAGCATGTGTGCATTTTCAATACTTAGAATGGAAGTATTTATGTATTTTATCCCAAGGCCATTAATATGTATATATATAATTAACTCTGAATTAACTTGTTGTATGAATTACAGTGGATTCCAGGAGGCACTGCCTTCAAAGTGACAGACACAAGGTGGTGTTTGTGGAGATGCAATGGGAGAGAGGTTCAGCTTCACAGGAATCTGAGCTCCTGGTGCAGAACTTTGAAGTTACATGAATACCTATGATAAGGAAGGGAATGACACGACTGGGTAGTGGTGCATTAATGTCCTGCCTTGCTGATGAGCCATATACTCCTTGCCCTTTTTTGTAAGAAAGACAGCAGGTCTTGCCAGCGTACATAGCAGCAATGGTATCTCCTATCAAAAATTCTTCACACTTGAAGACTTTGCACAGGCCAAGAATATACCAAAAATGATAAATCTGTTTTGAAAGTCTATCATGTAGCGCCTGTTTTGGTAAGAAACAGTATTGTTGACAGTACTCTTTTGTATAAAAGGCTCAAATTTCTTGTTCAACCCAGCTTGTTTTTCCCAAGTAACAACTCTGAAATGGAGAAGAGTGGTCCACATCTCACCTCACTATGTTCAGCCCCTGCTATCTGCTGACTGGGGTAATGATTGGGGTAAAGAAAATTTGCTGACCTTTTTTTTTGGCATATTATGTGAAACCTCAGACTTTTTCCCTATCACTTCTTATATTTGACCTGTCACTATTTTTCAAGACCAGAGACATTTAGCAAATCTGGTAGAGCTTAAAGGGTAGCCTTATTCTTGACAAGATCTACATTTTCCTCACTAGTTTTCTTCGAAACAGCTGATGTCTCAGCAAAGAACAGAAGTGGCACGTGTAGCTAAGGAGACTGGAGAATCCAGAAAGACTTTTGAATTGCTATGAGAAAGTGGGCACTTGTTTTGAGACCTATGGAGTTAGACATGTCCAAACAGAAGTCACATTTAGAGTGTCATATTTCCCCACTGCTTGTAACATCTGGAGAATGGATATATGTGAATGTTATTTAATTTTCCAATTACAGTAGTTTCACGAATACAAGCCGCATCTGAAACTGCACCCTTTGCCTCGCCTGCTCCCCAAATACCTGCAGAGCTGGCCTGGGATGCTGTTTCATGTAGAACAGAAGGATATTAGAGGCTCTATCTCCCAGGGTTGGTATTCTGCTTTATTCTTAGGCTTCCATGTGGTCAGAGCGAGAGATGGGGATAAAGAGAGGAAGTTCCAAACCGGGGCACAGGTTTTTAAGGGTCAGGAAAGGGGAGGGGTCAGCCCCGGCCTCAGGCCAATCCCACCGCAGGAGCCAGTCCACCGGTCCTGCAGGGGTCACAGGGCTAAAGGGACATACCATTCCCAAAACAGTAAGGTATTGGGTTACAACACGCATCATTTTGACTAAAATTTTGCTCCCAAACAGGAAATGCGGCTAATACTCAGGAGCGGCTAATATGTGAATAATTTTCTGACATTTCCACCACCAGAAGTGGAAACCGAGGTGCCAAGTTGAGCAACTTGCTAGTAAAAGCCGGCATTTTGTGATTGTTACAAATTGTTACTCTGTTGCCTTGCGGGTGGAGCCTGGCTCCCTGCAGGCAGCACGGGGGGCGGGGAGAGAGGCGGGAGAACTCTCTCCTTCCCTCCTTTCCCGCAGCCCGGGGGAGAGATGGGGGAGCCCCGTACTGCCATCCCTGCAGCCTGGGGGGAAGGCAGGGGCTACGTGCTGCCATCCCCGCGACCCGTGGGGTAAGCGGGGGCCTCCTGCCTCCGCTCGCCGCGGCAGGAGCAGGCACGCTCCATCCCGGCCCATCGCCGCCACGGCAGGAGCGGGGAAACTCCATCCCTGCCCGCTGCTGCCGCCACGGGCGCGGGGAAACTCCGTCCCCACCTGCCGCCACCGCCATGGGAGTGGAGGTGGCTCCATACCTGCCTGCCACCGCAGGGTAGCGCCAGGCTGGGGTGACTGAGCCCAGTGGCAGCGGCGGCCGGCCCTGAGCGGCAGCGCCGAGCTGGGCCACCTGGCCCCGTCGGCAGCCCCGAGCGGGCCAAGCCTGCAGAGCCTTAGCTGAGCCAGTAAACCCCGCCCTGCCACGGTTCTGTTACTAATTGGCAATTTTGTTGCACGCAGGTCCTCGCTGCGAACGACAGAGTGGCTTGTAATTGGGTGCAGCTTATTTATGGACAAAGAACGAACACCCAGAGATGCGGCTTATACTCAGTGCGGCTTGTATTCATGAAATTACTGTAATAGTGATTTGTTGTAACTCCATACCTGTTTCTCTTGCCATCAATGATGTTCCCAAACAGAAGAATACACAGACCTTCTATGTTGACTTTTAGAGATCACTAACCTGCTTATGGGTGAGGGAGAAGTGCTGGTTTAAACTCAAAATAGTTTAAGAGCTGTGAATAACAATATTGCAATGAATTCAGAAGTCTGCTAAAGAAAAGTACCAGAGATCCCAACAAATACAATACAGTGATAAAACATCTGGAATAATTTTATCTTATGGGTAATTCCAGTATTTCTGTAGAGAAACAAATAATTTACTATTGTGTATATGTATATATTGGTATCCACATGTAAGTTTTTGTATAATTTTAGAATTTACTGATCAGAGGAAGAAACAGAACTATTATTTAATGAAAAAATTGGCAATCAAGAGCCACTAATAAACACCTTTGCATCTGTTTTGTTTGCCTCCTGGCTAGGTTTAGATGATGGGATACAAAAGGTAATAAAGTCTACTCGTTCATTCAGGTAACTCTGAGAACGCCTAAGAAGAGTAATCCAAAATCAATATGTATTGCCACAAGTGCTAAGCTAGTTAGGAAATCTCTTAATTTCTTGTAAGATTTAACCAGATCTTCTAGACAGCCCAGTATTGTTTTCCACATTTTCTGGAATTGAAGTGCATGTGGAAATATGGAAATTTTCTCTTATTTTTGCAATTTGTTTCTTTGTACAGTTGTTTTTCAAGTTTCTTGCTTTTTTCTTTGGAGATCCTTTGAAACTAGTAAGTAAAAAAACTTGAAGAGCACTACTGGTAAACTTTATAAATTATATATTAAAACTTTAATATATTTTGAGTTTACTGGATTCTATATAATATCCTATGAAGGAGAAATATGATATATAATATAATATGAATTATATTATATATAATTTCACCATATATTTCTCACAATTACCTGATATTACTCATAGAGAGTACAGTAATTTCACAAATACAAGCCGCATGGACTATAAGCCACATCGCCAGGTGTTGGCAAACATTTCGTTCTTTGTCCATAAATAAGCCGCACCCAATTATAAGCTGCTCTGCAGTTCGCAGCGAGGACCCGCGTGCAACAAAGTTGCCAAATAGTAACAGAATCGTGGCAAGGCAGGGTTTACCAGCTCAGCTCGGGCTGTGCAGGCTCGGCCCACTCGGGGCTGCCGGCGGGGCCAGGTGGCCCAGCTCGGCGCTGCCGCTAGGCGGGGTCGCTCGGGGCCAGCCGCCGCTGCCGCCACTGGGCTCGCTCGCCCTGGCCCAGTGCTGCCCCACGGTGGCAGTGGGGCACGGAGCCCGCTGGCACCTGAAGCAGTGGTGGGAGGCAGGGATGGAGTCCCCCAGCTCCTGCGGCAGTAGGCAGCAACGGGAGCCCTCCGCCTCCCCCTGAGCCACGGAGATGGCAGGAGAGAGCCCCCTGCCTTCCCCCAAGCCACAGGGATGGCAGGAGAGAGCCCCCCACCTTCCCCCAAGCCACAGGGATGGCAGGAGAGAGCCCCCTGCCTCCCTTCCAAGCCGCGGGGCTGGCAGCACGGAGCCCCTGCCTCCCTAAGGCTGCGGGAGAGGAAGGAAGGAGGGAGATCCCCTGTCTCCCTCCCACTTCTGCGCTGTCAGCAGGCATCCCGGCTCCACCTGCTACGCAAGAGTAACCAATGTGTAACAATCGCGTAAACCTGGGTTTTACTGGCCCATGCTTGACTCAGCACCTGGGTTTGCACTCCTGGGGTTGGAAATGTCTGAAAATTATTCACATATTAGCCGCTCCTGAGTATTAGCCGCATTTCCGGTGTGGGAGCAAAATTTTTGTCAAAATGGTGCAGCTTGTATTCGTGAAATTACTGTAATATGTAAGGCATTGTGTTTACAGGGAAGATTCAGAGAAATTACTCCATTCTTATGAGTGTTTTACCTAGAGTATGGAAACAGGATGCAGTCATGATGTTTACATGGGAGATCTTAAGGAAAGTAATATGCATCATCACAGGAAATCGTCTTCTGGCTGTGTTCTCTATCTTCAACATATAAAATTTGAGATTTCTCCCTTCCTTTTATCTGGTCAGTCCACTTTCAGGGTAATGATAGAGGAGCCCTTTTACGTTCTAGAAGGATAACAAGGGGATATCATGGAAACAATGCTGGAGAAGTTTGTTTTTTCTGTCCTGAAGATAATATGATAATATGTTACAGTCTTTCTTTGTTATTTTGGCACAGAGTAAACCATTGAGTTCTGACAAGACAAATACCTACATTTCCAACATGAGCATATCAAATTCATTTCCATACACATGAAAAATACTCGTATATTATCCAATAAATCATCATACTTATAGAATAGTATATGTTACATAGCAGGTGGAGACAGAGTTCAGAAAGATCTTATCATAATCAGGACAAAATCACACCAAATCAACATTTTTAGACCCAAAGGAAAAAACAGAAGTAAGTGAAAAATTTGTAATGCATAAAAACAAGACACTTCTGGTTTTACAAAATAAATTGTAAGTTTAACACAGCTATCAAATAGTTATAATAGAAAACTTGACTTGTTACAAAAACATACAGCATTTGGCAGATCACAGGGATTTAAAGTGTTTTTTATAATTTTTATGTCAAATGTCAAATCTAAAATTTAACTGACTTTCCGAGCAAACCTTTTTATAGGCAACATCTATGTATATAATATCCTCCCAACACCATGTTTTAATTTACAGTAAATTCACAAATACAAGCCGCATGGAGTATAAGCCGCATATCCGGTGTGTTGGCAACATTGATGTCTTTGTCAATAGATAAGCCGCACCTGGAATATTAGCCGCACTTTAGTTCGCCGTGAACTTTCACAAAATCGTCATTTAGTAACACAATCGCAGGATCGCCGGGGCTTACTGGTTTACTGCCGACCTCGGAAACATTGTTTCCAAGTGAAAAAAGACACACCCTTTATTTACAAGCCGAAAAAGACAGGAACAATAGTGTGGTCATTTTGCGAGCGTTCCCAATGGATCCGCGTTGCCTTTAAACAGCCGCTCAGCCGCGCGGGCAGGCAGCTGAGCTCCGAGCGGAGCCACATCTCCGTGCTGGCACAGGAGCGGCTGCTGTAGCCCTCGTGGCCCGCGGGGTGAGCGCCGCTCTGGCCCTCGCGGCCCGCAGGGGGAGCGGCCGTTGTAGCCCTCGCGGTCCGCGGGGGGAGCAGCTGTTGTAGCCCTCGCGGCTTGCGGAGTGAGCGCCGCTGTAGCCCTCGCGGCCCCGCGGGGCGAGCGGCCATTGTAGCCCTCTCCCTGCGAGCCGAGTGGCCGTTCTACCCCTCTCCCTGCGGGCTGAGCGGCTCCCCCAGCCCTCTCCCTGCGAGCCGATTGCCCACTTCATCCCTCTCCCTGCGGGGAGAGAGGCTCCCCCAGCCCTCTCCCTGCGAGCCCAGCCAGCCCTGTAGCTGCACAAGACTGAAAACACTTTTAAAAGTACAGAGAAATATCACACACTTTTATCGAACTGCCAAGGTAACTCACCCCGATAACAACCCCCGCCCCTCAGTAACGCCGCCATCCACAGGCAGGCAATAAGCTGTTCTCTGATTGGTTCATCGTCGGAACAACGGGAAACCATGGATTTCAGACTGTTTTGGCTCGGGACTGGACCAGCATGATACTAGGTAAGGGCAGATATCACATTTTTGTCCATAGATTAGCCGCACCGGAATATTGGCCGCATTTCCGGGTTTCCACCAAAATTTTAGTCTTCTTGCTGCGGCTTGTATTCGTGAAATTACTGTAAATTACTGAATAGCTTTCAATGAAAACAACCAAAAAATATACTTTTTATGGTAGGATATTAATGAAACTGGAACAGTCACAGTGATGACATAAGCAGCAGTATTGTTTTCTAATTTCTGTGAGCAGTGAAAACAACTAACATAATAAAAAGGCCATAACAGAAGAATTCTAAAATACTGATTTCCTGCTTTTTTGGCTTTACGACCTAGTGTCATCTATAACTGCATGTCCCTGTGCTGAAATTTATGCAAACAATTTCCACTTGTAAGGAGAAAACTGTTTTAATGTTGACTTGCTAGAGAACCATCCTCTTTTTCTCTGATTTCCTTTTCTATCATAGGATTTTACACTCAATTTATCAGGCAATTAAAACTTGAATCAACAGTTACATAGCAATTGTGCTATAAGGGGAATATATTACAAACAAAGGTTTGATTAACTCCTGGACATGGCAGTAAAAACTGTAGCTGGGATCTGTGTATCATCCTGATAACAAAAGGAAGCACTTATTCTTTAATTGTCCTCTCTGGGGAACAGACAAAAGGATGGGATGTAATGGGAACAAGGATAAAATATGAACTAGGAAACTGGTAGCTAATTTCAAACTTTGGTAAATGAATAAAAGCAACTGCCACCCTTGTGGTTAGCCAGAAAAGACCGATTGGAAGACATCGCGTTGTACGAGGAGATAGGGCCCCACCCTCTCCATGATGTCAGCCAATCATATAGCTTAAGGAAGTTACGTCAGTATTCCACAGTTACTTAAGCCGGTGCTCACCAGTAAATAAACACATTTCACCATCCACCCCATGGGTGTCAGTGTGTGATTTGGCCCATCAGGCCTGTAAGGTTTAGCCGACGTGTCCTGTCCTAGGAACTGGGTTGCTACGCCTCCATCTGTGAGGCAACAAAGTAGTGCCGAAACCCGGGATCGCCCCCCGGTGTACAGGCGAGGGAAGGTTGCCTCCTGTTCCTCGGGTGAGGGAACATTGCCCACTGCCCCACGGGTGTGGACGGATAGCCCCCTGATGGATGGGTGTGGGCAGATAGCTCCCTAATGTGCGAGCGTAGGCGGATAGCCCCTGATAAACGGGCGCGGCGATTGGGTGACAGGGTTCATGCTGGTTCAGGAGGGACGGTCGAAGTGGCAGGACCGACTTCAGCGGGGAGGACACTCCCAGAGCCGTCGAGATGGAGGCGCTCGGCGAGATAATAGGGGAATTATATAATCAATGGGGGATAAATATTAAAAGAAAAGATTTTGAGTGCGCGATTACAAGGTTAATGGAGTTGAGTGCAATAGATCGTCCTGTGGACGTGCTGCACTCAGAATGCTGGGATAGATGCCTCAAAGCACTCACGAAAGACGCAATACTTTCAGGATCAGGCAAATGTTTGAAGAGCTGGGGAAATGTTATGCAGGCTCTGGAAAGGGCTTTATTAGAACAGGAGACTTGGAAAGCAGCTCAAAACTGTTTAAAGATTACACCAATAGTGGGGGTGGCCACTGCCACCCAGACCACGTCTGGCGATTATGCGCTGTCTAACACTAACAATCGCTCACAGCCCCAGTCCCTTATCTCACCCCCTATTCCAACCACTAATTGGTCGCCAGACAGTGAAAAAGTTTGTGAGCCTCAGGGCATTCTTAACGAGGCAAGCCCTGAGGAAGTTTTAAAAAAGCCACCGCCCTATGCGTCACAAAATGGCGCTGGGCTAGAGGGAGAGGGGCGGGACGAGGAGTCCGTTCCCGCCACAGGCATGCGCAACCGTGAACACCAGGGGGAGGGTGCAGCCAGCAAGAGGGAGGAGACCCCAAGGTCCAATCAGGGAGTTCGCCCCAAAACACTCCCCTTGAAGGAGGAGAACTCCCCCAAAGAGGGGTGGAGAAGGGGAGGGGGACAGAGAAGGCGGAGCTCGAGCAAAAGCTGCCGTTGGTTGGAAGCTCCTTACCATTCCACTTCCTCCGACTCGGACAGTGAGTACGGATGGGCCGGAATCAGTGGTGGGGAAAACAAAAGAATAGGGAATGATACTCATCCAATACAGAGTCCGATTCCGATTCAGATGAGAATTGCGCGCCAGCCGCTCATATTAAACTTACCGGCTCGTTTACACCACACGCGAGAAAAAGGGGCCCACCGGAACCCATGCCACTGACAAACTGGGAAAAGGTCCAGGTGGCACTTGCCGATCTACCCGAAACAGTGGTGCGAATTTTTCCCAGTTAGGAGAGTGGACAACAATTTACCAGCCTATTCCCCAGTGAACCCTAAGGACGTGCAGGCTGTTGTCAAAGCCATTGCTGAGAAAGGTATCAATTCTGCCATGGTTTCCATTCTAATTGATGGCCTTTTCGGCAATGATGACATGCTCCCTTTTGATGTTAAGCAAACGTGCCGCATGATTTTTGATGGGGCAGGAATGATTGTATTTAAACAAGAGTGGGAGGACAATCTAGAAAAAATGCTTGCCCGAGTTAGCTGCGTCACTCCAGCCTGCCACGGTTGATGGGTCGCGATCCACAAATGATTAGCCCCCAGGCACAAGCCCAAGGACTGCGAGCCTCCGAAATCGCTGTCACAACCCGCGTGGCCAGAGAAGCCATCCGCATCGCCTGCAGAATCGTAGCCAAGCTGGCCCCATGGACTACCATCAGGCAAAGTGAGAGCAAACGCTTCACTGAGTTCGTAGATCGTCTCCAAGCAGCTGTGGACGCCTCCAACTTACCATCAGAAGCGAAGGGACCAGTCCTAGAAGGATGCCTCTGGCAACAATGTAACCAGTCCACCAAAGAGCTCTTAGGCTCAGTACCACCCGGCACTAGTCTCGCGGCAATGATCAAACACGTCATTAAGAGAGGAGAACTTAACCCCAGTTCAAGCCACTGTCGGCGCCGCGCTAGCTCCACTTCCAGTTGCAGTCAGCGCCACTGTAGCCGAGGTCATGGCTGTCCGAAACTACCCCGGCCAAAACCAACCACTGCCTACAGGTCCCTCATGTTTACCAAAAGGACCTTGCTGGACCTGCGGCAGAAAAGGCCACTTCGCCCAGGAGTGCTGAAGCCAGAGACAGGGAAATAGGCACGGGAGGGGGCAGGCGGGCCGCAAGCAGCCTCCTCCCAGTTGGAATACCCAGTGGCCCAGCTATGTCAACCCTACATGGAGTTGCCCCCCTGAGAAGCCACCAACATCATGGCCCAACACTTGCCCCCGCAGTAAGCATTCCCCCAACCAATGGTCCAACCAGAGCCCATCAAGTTCATCCCCCCGAAAGACAGCTTGGAGAACGGAATCCCTGGGAGGCCCTGGCAGTCCAATGCAACGAACCACCAATAGTCTGGGGAACCTGTCGAGAATACAAATACAGCTCCAAGAGATTTGCCTGGAGAAGCCCTGCAGACCGCTCTCGACACAATAATATCGCCATCAAGGTACTTTTCCTAATTGACACCGGCTCAGACGTCACAGCTATCCCACAGTCGCTTTGGCCCCCATGTTGGAGGTTGAAAGATGCCTCCGCTGTGAGTGGAGTAGGAGGAGCCTCCACTGCAAAAAAGAGCGCAGAACTGATAGCAATCATCGTACACGATGGAACAGATGCAGAAGTCCGAGTTTATGTGTACGTCCTTCCAGATGACCCACTGGTCCGACCTCTACTTGGGCGAGACGCTCTAGCTCAATTGAACGTCAGGGTGACAAATTTACCCTGAGGACCACTGCTGCATACCCACCAACCCCAATTCAACTGACTTGGAAATCATCAGATCCCGTATACGTTGAGCAGTGGCCCATACCCGAGCCTCGAATGTCCATCCTCCTCCAACTGGTCCAACGAGAGCTAGAAAAAGGACACATCGAACCATCCGTCTCCCCATGGAACACTCCTGTGTTTGTTATACCCAAGCGCAGCGGTGAAGGCTTTCACTTGCTCCATGACTTGTGAGCAGTTAATAAGAAAATCCAGCCAATGGGTCCCGTACAGATAAGACTACCCAGCAACTCCTTTATCCCAGCAAATCAGCCCTGTGCCGTAATTGACATTAAAGACTGCTTCTTTTTGATACCCCTGCACAAACAAGATAAAGAACAGTTTGCTTTTTCCATTGTGTTCCCCAACGGACAACAACCCAAACTCCGGTTCCAGTGGAAAGTCCTTCCCCAAGGAATGGTAAATTCTCCCACCATTTGCCAAGTGTTGGTGAGTTGAGCCTTAGCACCAATTCGATCAGCAAACCCCCAAGTCACCGTCATCCAATACATGGGCGACATTTTAATAGCTGCTCCTCTACCCAGCCAAGTGGACAGCCTTGTGACAGCAGTTTCCGAAGTTCTGAAAACCAACGGTTTCAAAATAGCAGAAGCAAAGATAAAAAGAGGCCCATAAGTCACATTCTTGGGCGTGAAGGTCAACGGCTCCTACGTATCTCCTCTGGCAATCAAAATTTGTCGCAACATCAAGACACTGCATGATGCACAGCAAGCTGTAGGATCGTTACAGTGGCTGCGTAACATCGTCCTTGTTCCACTGGAAGTTATGTCCCCACTGTATGACCTCCTTAAAGGCAAACACCCATGGGAACAAAAAACCATCTCAGAGGAAGCCATTCGCTCGCTCGACTGTATTGAAAGGCAGTTGTCCACTGCAGTTCTCTCTAGGTGGAACCCACGCCTGCCACCGGATCTATACGTACATTTCACAAAAGAAGGGGGAGTCGGAGTACTAGCACAAGGACCTCCTGATTCAGCCAAACCAGTGCAATGGGTAGTCCTCAGAAGACTATCACGAGCCTTAACCCCAGGGGTGGAATGCCTTGGAAACCTAATTATGAAGGGCAGAAAACTTGCCCTGAGCCATATGGGTTTCGAACCAGCAAAAATGTACTTGCCTTTTCGGAAGTAGATCTCGTCATCGTCTGTGGCAGTCTCAGAGCGCCTTGCCCTGGCTCTGTTCGGTTTCGCGGGAGAACTTTGTCACGCTGCGAAGCCCCCGTGGACTCAGCTACTAACCACAGTGGACATCGATCTCCCACCGAAGGTCAGAAATCGACCCTTACCAGGCCCAACCGCATTCACCGATGCGTCCCCGGCATCTTCCACCACAGCCATCATACGGCAGGAGCAAGACCAATGGTAGTGCGTCACAAAGAGGGATGAATCCTTATCAGTCCAACTACTAGAAGACTCAGCAGTAGTGCTGGCATGCAACCTGTTTCCAACCGAGTATCTTAACATCGTCACAGATTCCATGTTCGTGGCAAAGTTCTGCCAAGCAATGTCCAACCCAGGCGTCTCCACCTCACCAGCTGCCATAATGATCGAAGAGGCACTCTATTCCTGTCAAGGCACCATGTCGGTGGTGCATGTCAACAGCCACGATCCAGTTAAAGGGTTCTATCAGATAGGTAATGATAAGGCTGACGCAGCAGTGAAAGGCATCTGGACTCTGCAAGAAGCACGTCAACTACATGAATCGCTTCATGTAGGGGCGAAGGCACTCTCCAAACAATGCAACATCCCTATATTGGACAACAAGCACATAGTAGCCACCTGTCCTCACTGTCAAAAGTCACCTTTATGGTCAAGCAGCGTCAATCCCAGAGGCCTAAAGGCCTCAGAGATCTGGCAGACGGATTTCACTTTATGCCAACTGCTAAAGCCCAGAGCGTGACTTGCCATAACAGTCGACACCTACAGCAACATGATCGTTGCAACGCAACAGGCTAAAGCCAGCTCCAAAGCCACCATTCAACATTGGCTGACAGTTATCGCCTGGCTTGGGATCCCAAAGCAAATAAAAACAGACAATGGGACGAACTTCGTTTCCAAACTGGTCCAAGAATTCGCCACCAAATGGGGTATCACTTTGAAGCAAGGCATCACCTATAACAGTACAGGGCAAGCTATAGTTGAAAGGGCCAATCAAACTCTAAAATCCAAATTAGAGACTTTAGCCAGAGCAGAAGGGTTTGCCAATGCTATTCCCCCACCAGAACAGCCACACCTACTGGCGACCGCTCTGCTTGCACTAAACCAGTTCCGAGAGGAGACCAAAACCGAGCCCCTTCCCAAAAACACTGGGCTGTAGAAGCCACCAAAGAGGGATCACCGGTAACCATCAGGAACGAGCTAGGCGAATGGGAAACAGGTTGGAAACTGGTCCTAACGGGTAGGGGGTATGCGGCTGTTAAAAAAGATGATATCATTAAGTGGTACCCTCTGAAATCCATAAAACCCGCACTGCCCAATAAAACTAATGAAACCTCTGAGTTTCTTTTAACAGGTTTGCTGCTGTGATCCACTTCCTCAGCTTCGCTTTCCATCTTTGTGCCTCAGTGTTTTGCTGTTACTAAGCCTGCTTTCTGCCAGCCAAGCAAAGGTGGATACCCATCCCTACCAGCCTTACATTTGGACATTTTGCAATTTCCTCACGGGCGGAATCATAGGACGCTCGGAGACCAATGCCCCCAGTTGGACAATACGCGTATGTGACACCTTTTCCGATGACCGAAGCAACACCGTTAGTGGTCTGTACCCGATCGGGCAAGGAACATATTGGTGCCCTAGTGTTAACCCAGGAAAAAGTCACTGTACTTATCCAGGCTATTGGTTCTGCGGGTACTGGGGTTGTGAAACTATTGTGACTGGTAACCAGTGGAAGCCACCTAAAAAAGATGACTTTCTAGAGGTAACCCACTGGCCAAGTGGCTGTGTGCCAACCAAATTCGATTACGGCCTCTGATGCGGAAATTGCACTCGCCTTACAGTCACCGTTTTACAGCCCCAACACCCGAGCTGGACCTTAGGCAGAACATGGTCAGTGTTTGAATGTCTAGGCTCGTCCTGTACCGACCCAGCCACAGTCATACAAATTATCAGAGCCCCTCTGCCAGTAAAGCACACAATCATAGGACCCAATAAGGTCATAGCTCTAAGAACAAAAGTGTCAGCTACCGCAGTAACATCTAACCCCATAGCAACCATTCCCACACCTAACAATAACTTGCCACCATTTAACGTGACACCTGAAGCACCTCCTCATGATCTATTTACCTGAATGCTACAAGCCGCATTTGTGTCTCTAAGCATCTCACGTCCAAACCTTACCAAGTCCTGTTGGTTCTGCTACGACGCCAAACCGCCCTTTTATGAAGGTGTAGGTCTTACCACCCAGTTCACCTATTCAAAAGAAAGCAGTCCCAAACAATGCAAATGGGACACACGTCGTAAAGGGATCACCTTAGAAATGGTGTCCGGTCAAGGAACTGCATAGGTAATCCGCAACTAATAAGCCAAGGCAAACAACTCTGTAACACCACAATCACCATCAACAGACAATATTTATGGGCTATTCCAATGGTCCCGGGCATATGGGCTTGTCATACCATGGGCATCACCCCCTGTGTTTCTATTAGCCATTTTGACACAACTAACGACTTTTGTGTCCAAGTTATTATCATTCCCAGAATTCTGTACCACTCCGATGACGAGGTGCTCCTCAGCTTCAGAGAAAAACCCTACCGGCAGAAGCAAGACGTAATAACCTCCATTAGCCTTGCAGTGCTCTTAAGCCTAGGAGCAATGGGAACAGCGACAGGTGTTTCGGCACTAGTGTCACGAAAGCAAAACCCGATGCAGTTGCAAAGGGCTATAGATGAAGATCTGCCCAAAATCACAGAGAACATTCAGAGGCTTGGAGTCCCTGTTTTCCCTATCAGAAATGGTGATGCAGAACAGGCGAGGCCTAGATCTTTTGCTAATGCAGCAAGGAGGCCTGTGCGTTGCTTTAAATGAGGAATGTTGCACTTATGTGAACCACTCGGGGGTAATCAGAAAATCTATGGCGGAACTTATAGACAGGCTACGGCATCGCAGCCAAGAGCTCCAACAACAAAATTGGTTTGATTCCCTTTTTAGCCAACATCCCTGGATTTCCACCCTTATATCCACCCTAACGGGACCAGTTGTAGTTGTTATACTTGTGTTCGTGTTTGGTCCCTGCCTCCTAAATCCTGTTTTAGTAGAATTGACGTTATGATTTTAGAACAAAGGCAGTTAGCCTGAAAGAATTCCAGCCGTTTGCTTATCTTGTTAACTTAGTAAGTTGCATAGCCGAGTTGTAACCGCATTTAAACATTTAAAATGTTCAGTGCGTTATTACTAACATGTTTTACAAGTTGCCACTAACAAGAATTTAGCACAGCCACGAAGGTTTGACCGTTCATGGAGAGGGGGGAAATGTGGTTAGCCAGAAAAGACCGATTGGAAGACATCGCATTGTACGAGGAGATAGGGCCCCACCCTCTCCATGATGTCAGCCAATCATATAGCTTAAGGAAGTTACATCAGTATTCCACAGTTACTTAAGCCGGTGCTCACCAGCAAATAAACACATTTCACCATCCACCCCATGGGTGTCAGTGCGTGATTTGGCCTGTCAGGCCTGTAAGGTTTAGCCAATGTGTCCTGTCCTAGGAACTGGGTCGCTACGCCTCCATCTGTGAGGCAACACACCCTGTAACTCTTTAATTACCATACAGTGATTTGATCTTGAGTGATTAGTTTCTTGAGAATTCCATACATTACAGATGCTCAACTGCCACTAGTAGATATTTTTTATTCATAGTTTCAAGGCAGACCACAAACATAATGCAAGGAAGCTTTCAGTTTTCAGGAGGAATATGATTCAGACATAATGTTTGTGCTGTCATTCTGGATATACATATTCAGGAATTTCCACCTGAACATGAGGAAGAGCTTCTTTACTACACAAGTGGTTGAGCATCGGAACAGCTTGCCCAGAGGGGCTGTGGAGTCTCCCTCACCGAGGACATTCATATATCCAGAAATCCTGTGCCAGGTGCTCTGGGAAGGCTCTGCTTGGGCAGGGAGATTGGACCATATGACCCACTGTGGTCCCTGCCAACCTAACCCATTCTGTGATTCAGTGATACTGAGAATGTAATATCCAGGTTGGTAGTTTGGCTTTTCTTGTGAGGACCTTATCACTTTGAAAATCTACACCAGCTTTCACAGTCCTGCGTAACAGATATGTCATACAGAAGAGCTTGGCCCTCCATGAATTTCTCATATAACTTGTATTCATTTCATAATTCCTTCAAAGATGCTCTCTCAACTATGTGACATCTGGATCTTGCGGATTTTGTGTGGTGTAAAGCAGCTGTTCAGAAAGTAAATGTGAGAAGATCTTGTCTAAGCACTGTTTTTTGACACAAGTTATGCAAGCATGTTCCAGGAGAAAACTAGGTATCAGATATTTAGTCTGGTTACACAAGAAATTATTTTAATATCAGACTTTTCATACCTCAAGTGCTATTTTGATGGCTTGAGTAGAACTATGGGCCTATTGTGACTGAAATGATAATGAAATTTCTTGTTTACAAGTAAAAACCTATGCAAGTTGTACTTCTTTTTTTTTTTCTTCAAGGCAACTCCATTCTGTGACTAGGAGCAAACTATAAGCTGTCAAGAGAATTCTTGAGAAAACAAAGTGCCGGGAGAATAGGAATGCAAAGCACAGGTCACGTCATGACATGCCTCACTGCTGAATTCCAAACTGAATGGTCCCTGCTCTCCACTCTAAAGAAATAATTGTGTCCTTCATAGCATTTTTTAAGAGAGAAGGAATTATCCAAACCTATGAGTGGAAATGAAGATCCTCACTTGATTTCAGTTTCACATAAATTTTCAGAGATCAATGAATGCCAGGAAATATATTTTCTATGGAGGAAAAGACATTGTATGTGCATAGAAGAGGGAATTGAAAAAGATAGAGAAAGAAAACAGAAGAAATAATGAAATTAAAGGCATGTGAAGGGAAGAAGGAAAGGGGGAAGAAGAAAAACAAGTTTAGAGAGGGAAACTTTAAAAAGAAGGAAGAAAATTGAAAAGAGGAAAGGAACAAAAAATGAAAGTAGGAGGAAAAGAAACAGAAGAATGAAGAGATCTGGAGAAAGAGAAAGTGGTCAAACATTCTTCAAAGTATGATACTCCTTTACATATACATGTTAAAATAAGAAACATGAAAAAAGATCAAGAGAAAGTTAAGAAAGAACACCCAGTCAACACCTCTGTCAATGATTTGGAGGAGATGGAGGGCAGAAGGACCAGTTAATAGTTATGGGGCTAATGAGATAAACATAGAGAAAAGGTTAGAAGATAACATACAATATTGAAAAATGAGAATATAATACTTAAGATATCACATCTTAGTGCTTTTCTATAAAGTAATTGCTTTGTGGTTTATAGGTTGTTTCACAATTTTTCCTTCAAAACCTTTTTTGCTGTATTTTCATATTGCAGGTAGAATTCTCATTCAAGAGTTTTATAAGGGTATTATTGTTCAGAAAAAGCCTTGACAAGTAAGCAATATATTTCATATCAGTCCATTTTGAAATTCCAGATTATCTGTGTTTCAATATTTTATTTATTCACAATTAAATCTTTGTCTGAATTACCAGGATTATTTCTTTGCTTCAGTTGATTTGTCAGATTTATACAGGAGTTGATAAAGCAATATTCTTAATTCAGAGATGCCAGCTTGTCAGAACCTAAACCAAGGAGTTTCTTTTAAAAGTCATCTTGTGTCAGAAAGTCTTCTCTGAATACAGGGATGCAATACTGTTTATTTGCTCTTCTCCCCAGAGGTATGGTAATATACAATTGTGAGTAAATGACAGAGTGAATTTCCTCTTTCATTCATACTCTATGGGGTTTTTCTATTTTTCCATTTTCTATTCTTAAGACTAATTAATCTCTCAAGTCACATTGTGAGTCCAAGAGTTTCTAAGATTTCAAATTAACTTCTGTGTCTACTTCATTATTACTGTGGCCAAATTCAGAAGGATGAAGAAGAAAATTTAAAATATATTCATTTTCCATCAAAGAAAATTTAAGCAGCATTGGCATTTTTTGTAGTTTTACAGATGTCATTCTTCATTTAAAACTATAGATTAAGAAATTATACTTCTGCAGTGTAAAACTCCGTAATCTGTGCTCTAAATGAAACATTTAAGAAGTCTACAATACTATGTCTAAAGGAGCATGCTTAGATGAAATAAAGCCCTGCATAAGAAATTATATCCTTAAAGCTATCATCATGTCATTAATCCCTGAAATCAACAGTTGTGACTCATGGGCTGAAACCTAATTTCAAATAAATCAACTAGATAATACCTAGTACCTAAAATTCCCAGTGTCTTTTTGATAGCATGATCCTACCTTGAAATTAATAACTATATCTCTATGTATGTATGTATGTATGTATGTATGTATGTATGTATCTATCTATCTATCTATCTATCTATCCTATCTAATCTATGTCTTTACCTCTAATCAGCTACTATGTTTGTATAAAACTAAGGAAATTTTTAGAAAAAAACGTAAGTCTGAAAAAAGGCTTTCTCTTGACACCAAAACTCAGTCCAGTTATACACTGCCAAAGAACAGAATACGGAAAACAATAGTTCAATGAATTGTCACAGAAATTGGGTCAGTAAAATATATTATGAATATATTATGAAAGCAGAACAAATTTTTAGAACTTTTTGGGAAATTTCATGCTGTGGTCTGAGACCTTAAAAAGTATGCATTCACCTCCCTATTAATCTTAAGTATTTCTGGTTCATAGTTAATAGTAAAAATTATATGGCAATGTTACTTACACAATTGAATTGCAGCATACAGTAGCACAGAAAAGACAGAAATCTCATTCCATAAGAAATGGCAGAATTCATGAAATTACTTGAAGAGTCTATAATGTAAATTGATGGTAAAACACAGGACTACTCATGCTGGATATATTCTGCTACCACTTGACATGATAATACAATTCCCCATGGGGTATTAATGGCAAAGCCTGAATGTATGCTTTCCAAGGACTCACTGTCAGTTGCTCTTAATTCTTGAGAAGAGGACCAAAAAAAAAGGTTAATGAAAGTTGGAAGAAATTTATTGCACTGTATAATTCCTGTTATTTTTGTGATATTGGGGTAACTGTAAGTTTGTGAAGTGTTGGGATGAAATAAAGTTGTCAAGACTGAGGCAGAAGGGCATGGGAAAACCCACTGCAGTTACAGTAAGGAGATTGATTCACTCCCAGCATCCCCTGTGCATACATGGTAATCACCTCCAAAAAGTTCTCTGTTCTCTGTAAGATTATTGGTTTAAAAGTGTGCAATGTTTTGCATATTCATAATCCCTCTTTTCTATTGGACCTTCACCCTCAAGATCCACCTCTATCCTATCTTATATAAATTGTGTTTACCCTTGGCGCTTTTGGTGTACTCCTTTGTACTGTGCTTACCTTTGTCCTGTTTGTTATTTTTGTTTTAATAAATCCTCTTTATTTTTGGGTCACCAATTCGTCCCTCATTTTTGATTGCTAAATTTGGAGACCTCTCATCGATCTCCCAGGCAGTCTGAGGGTCTGTCCATCCAGGCCAGACTCCAAGTGGCCTCACTTGCCGCCCAAACAGGGACCTCTTATATTCAGAGGATTTGTCAGGATAATCGGCAGAGAAGTCTCCTGGTACACTGATTAGGTTTTTACTCCTTCACTTCAGTGAGTTTCGAGGAAGCCAGGCCTGGCACAAGCGTGCTGAAGAATCTGTGCTTCAGAAGCCTGGATGCTGAACAGAAGGGCAGCCCAGTGCACAAAAAGGAGGAGCCCTGCGAGAAGCCTGCAGGAAGTAGGTAAGGGTTTGTGAAGGAGGATGGTTGGCCCATCACCCACTTGATTTTCTTTTAAGTTTAAACCTACAGAGTCCCCAGAGTGCCCCAAATTCTCTGAGGGTTTTTGCTGGAAACCTTAAAAGAACCAGCTTTTCAGTGGTCTAAGATGGGTGCCTGACTGTCAGTAGATGAGAGGGATGTATATGAATTTTTAAAGTTTGAACAGGCATCCCAGGACATCAGATTTCAAAAACAAGAATTAAAAATTGTGAAATGGGAATTTAAAAATCATCTGGACCTGACCACGCCCAAGGAAAAGACCAAATATTTCTGGAACTCAGTTAAAGAAAAATTACACTATTTGCCTTCCAAAGGAGATAATTCAGAAAAAAAAATCCTACCAAACCTATGAAAATTAATAGGATTTTTCACTCTGGATTAAGATATGCCTTGGGGAGCCACCCCTCACCCTGTCCCCATCGACCAAAAAACTTTCCTGGAGACAGATATAGGGCCAATATGGTGATCACCTACACCCAGGGATAGCTCAGAGAAAATAACAGTTTGGGTGATGGATCTGCTACCCTGCGTCCATCTCCACCTCCTCCACTCATGGTCCAGGATAGTAACGGCCATACTATCTGGATCCCCACCATCCTGTCCCACCCAGTCCTGCATGTCACCCTCATCCCTCCTCTAAAACCTTGCAGCCCACCACCATTGGTCTCAACCGCAGGCACAGCAAAGGTTGCCATTCCAGCAAAGACTGCTCTATTAAGAGCACTAACTCCTCCTCCGGTCGACGCCTTGCTCGTGGGGAAATCCCGCCCTTAGCTCCACACCATCATCCCTACAGTGCGCCCCTTCCACCCTGGGCCACACCTCTCATGCTCTCGCCGGAAATTATCCAAAGGCCACACCCTCTCCTCGATGATGGATCCCCACCCCCTGGGTTCTGGAAGGGGCTGCCCACAACATGGCCCTGCCTACCAGTACCGAGGCCTATCCTGATGCCTACCCCTGACTATGATCCCTGCTCTTGCTCTTCCTCCTACTCCTCATGTGAGGAGGACCTCCAACCACCAAGGTTCCACAGGGACCCTTAGGAGAAAATAAGGATGGATGCAGTGAGAGAGGGGGAGCAGGAAATAGTATCCAAGCTTAAAGTAATGCCGGTCTGGTATGTGAGGGGAGGTGCTAATCCCTGATGGAAACCCTTGGCCTTTGGAGAAATAAAAGAGCTACCTAAAGCTGCTCAGGAGTATGGGAGAGATTCGCCATACTTAGGCAACCTGGTGCAGGGTACCCTCTCTGCACACATGTTGACACATATACCACATCTTGAGGTATATGATGACTACCCTGCTGTCCCCTGCTGAGTATTCATTATGGGAGCTAGCATGGAACCCAAACAAACCCACTAAGGGACCAGGGGATCAGGCATGGGGAGTTTTTACCATGGAGCACCTAGCAGAAGAGGGAGCTCATGTGGTCCTGGAGCACTAGGCTGAGAGCCTTCCTAGGCATATTTAAAGGGATGCTATTATTAAGGATGCTGCTGGGAAAGCTCTCCTACAAGTATGAGATGGAAATAAACAAAATCCAGATTTTTCCGATATTAGACAAGGCCCTAATAAGTCTTATATAAAATTATATAAAATTCCTTAACAAACTAAAAATAGCTCTTGGCAAACAAATAGTTTTGGATAGGGCAAGAGAAGAGCTACTGAAAAGGCTGACAGTCTCAAATGGTAACTCTGAATGTAAAAAGGCACTGCATGCATTGCCCTCTTATCCTGAGCCTACCATTGCTCAAATGATTGAGGTATGCAACTGTATAACAACTCCGGAGCACTTTGCTGTGCTCCAAGCACAAGTTTTTGCTAATGCACTAATATCCGCTCAAGAGGACAACAGGAAACAGCAAGAACAAACTGCTGTGCTCCAAATGCAAGTATTAGCAGAGGCTCTCCAAGCCTTTAAGGAGACCATAAAAAAACCAACAAGAGCAAAACCTAAGGCCTTGCCACAATTGTGGCAAGGAAGGACATTTTTCAAAAAACTGTAATAAACCAGAAAAAAAAAAGTCATTCCAAAAGCATTGCAGGTGTAAAGGGTGTTGTCCTGGCACTAACAACTCTTGCCAAGTACAGGGATACAATTGTCACCAGGCGGGAAACTGCCAGCGGAGCACAGGACAGAGGCGTATGATGACACAAACATCCCTGTCAAGTGCACCAGAGACACAAATCCACAGCTGCAGTGCATCATCACTGATCTCCCTCCCCCAGGCACCAGACTGGAGCTGCTGATTGCACAGCCAGTACTTATAACGGATTCCGTGCATCATGCTATTTCCACAGGACAGTTAGGCCTGGAGCAACAGAAAAGCCATGTAAGTTCCTAATCACAGGAATCAGTAGGCCCAACTCAGAAGCATTTTATGTGATACCTTCTGTTTTAACAACCACTGCAAAACTGAAAATTACGGCCCTTGTCATGTGTCGTAACCCCTCATGTTTCATTCCTTGTGAGCCAATGATTGCACAAGCTCTTCATTTATCTGAACTACAGTGTAGTACTCCCTGAATCACTTGGACTAGAAGGACCAGTTGTGGACATCCAGAGATCATCTGTGTCGTGAGCCACATAGGAAAAACCATAGTCCTCAGGGGACTCATTGACACCGGAGTCAATGGGACACTGATTTCCAAATGCCATGGGCCGTCAGAGTTCCATCATTGGACACTTTGTCAGGTACTGAAGGCCACTGTGCTAGCTTTTGCAGCCTATCAGTTTTAAGGGCCCTGACAGATGCTTAGACACTACCAAGCCATTTGTGGTTCCGGATGATGCATTTCTGGGAAAGGATTTATTGTCACAATGGGGAGTAAGGCTGGAAACAAATTTTTAACATGGGCTGCTGATGAGCACAACACCCTAAAATTAACTTGGACATCAAACCAGCCAGTCTGGGTTGATCATAGCCCATGTCATCTGAGAAATTGGTTGCGCTTGAACAATTGGTTAAAGAACAGCTGGACAAAGGTCATCTTGTTCCAGCTGGAACCAGCCCCTGGAATAGCCCCATATTCATGATTAAAAAACCACACAGGGAGAAATAGCACCTCCTCCAAGATCTGAAGAGAGTTAATACTATTATTGAAAAATGGAACCTTTACCACCTGGTTTACCCTCACCTACCATGACTCCCAAGAAGTGGAACTTAATTATTATTGATTCAAAGGACTATTTTTTAAACACTCATTTGCACCAGACGACACATCACAATTTGCTTTCTCTAGTTCTTCCTATCAATTGGAGAGCACCCTTAAAAATACATCATTGGGTTGTGCTGCCACAAGGAATGAAAAATTCTTCCACACTATGTCAGTGGTATGTGGCTAAAATTTAGTCTCCTATCGGTAAGAAACATCCACACTCCATTATTTTTCATTATATGGATGATATCCTGGTAGCAGCTGAAAACCATCCAGCCCTCCAGGAAACTTCCTGAGGCATCATCTCAGCAGTGCAGAACACTGTATTCACTGTAGCCAAGGAAAAAATACAATAGCTTCCTCCCTGGAAATACCTTGAATGCAAAATCACAGAGCAGACAATTACAATTGCAACTAAAAGACCCTCAATGAGATGCAGCAACTTCTGGGAACAATCATCTGGATTTGACCATTATTAGGAATTACAAATCAGAATTTAGCCCCCCATTTGATTTATTGAGAGAGTATACAGCTTTGAATTCATCCTGGAAGTTCACCAAGGAAGCCCAGGAAGCCTTGGACAAAATGCTGTGAGTCACTGAGTCACATCAAGCCCATTCGTTCAACCCTAATTTACTGTTTTTATTTGCAGTTCTGGGGGACAACCCCAATTTGTATGGTATAATTTTTCAGTGGGATTTAAAAATACCACTTGTTTATTTTAGAATGGGTCTTTTATCATACCAAGAGAGCAAAACAATTACCACCTACCCTGAGATCATATCTCAACTAATTATAAAAGATCCTGAACCCTTTCCCTTTTGGGGAAAGATTTTTCAGTTATTTTTCATATCTGTTTCTTCTAATAATTTAGAATGGTTGTTTCAGCAATCTGATTGTTTTCAATTTGCTTTAACAAATTTCACAGGCCAAATTTCAATTCATTATGCTAAACATAAGTTATTGCATTCTTCTGTTAAATTAATTTTAAAACCCTTGTGAAGCCCTACCCCTCTTGATGCAATTACATGTTTTACAGACGACTCAGTAAACTCCCAGAAATCTGTGATTACCTGGCAAAATCCAGATACAAAGGAATGGGAATCAGACAGGTGGAATGGAAATTGAACAGGTGGAAGGCTCATCACAAACTGTGGAGCTTGCGGCAGTCATCCATGTTTTTTTCAAAATTTGCATTTCCTTTCAATTTAGTTACTGATTCTTTTTATGTCGCAGGAGTAGTAGAGAGAGCTAAAGGAGCATTACGCAAAACAGTGTCCAACAATAAGTTACATGATTTGCTTAAGAAATTAATTTTCCTTCTTTCCTTTCGAAAACAGCCTTATTTTATTACCCACATTCGATTGCACACCTCACTCCCAGGCTTCATGACAGAAGGGAACACAGAAGCAGACCTCCTGAACCATACCTATAGAGACCACTATACTGAACATCCCGGAACAAGCACGGATAAGCCACATCTTCTACCATCAAAATGCCCCAGCACTCATGCTCATATCTCAAGACAGCAGGCCAAAATGATTGTGAGCTCCTGCCCAGATTGCCAGACATGCCATAGCCTCTGCTATGAGGTGGTGTGAACCCTAGGCGGTTAAACAGTTTGCAACCATGGAAATCAGATATCACCCACTATCAACCTTATGAGTAATTAAAATATTTAGATGTATTTATAGATATATTTTCAGGTGCTATTTTTGTTTCTGCTCATAGTGCAGAAAGGGCCAATGATGCAATAAAACATTTTTACAAGTATTCACATCATTAGGCATTTTCCAAGAAATAAAAACTGATAATGGACCTGGTTATACATCTCAAAAATTACAAGAATTGCTCAATTTATGGGGTGTCAAACCTACCACTGGCATCCCTCACTCCTCCAAGGGCCAATCCATCATAGAAAGTGCCCACAGAACATTAAAAGACATCAACTGGATACATTTCAGGACCCTTCCCGCTTGTCAGCTGGGGAAAAGGATTTGCTTGTGTCTCCACAGGTGGGAGACCAAGTGGATATCAGCCAAGAATATCAAACCACGGTTAAAGCTGTTGCAGGAACTCACAGAACCATTAGAAACTCCAACTAAAGACCTAGTGAAGAGCAGGACACCTACTCCAGGACCAAGACCAGGACTCACCAAAGACTCCCAAAAAGATTGAGAATTACATACTCATTACTCACAGTGTGTAGCCTTCTTTACTTCCTTCCTCCAATTAACACCTGGATAGTCTTGCAACCAAGGTTAAATGTATGGGTCTATCTTCCTAATGTCACTAAACAGGAGACCACGTGTCTCTCAGTGGTCAGTCCGAGTAATCCTTTTTCCACCCGTCTAGTAGGGTTACCTATGGATGTGTGGCCAATACCAGAGGATGCCGTCCATACTCTGCAGATCCAGGGTCATAGTTCTAAAACCTGGAAGTTTAACCCCATTGATGATCGGGACCACTGGACCAGAAAACTGCCTCATGCACCAACTGAGCCGCAGGAATTGGAACTATTTGGATCAGTAAAGATGGATTATTGCATAAAATTTTACCATATGAGTACACTTAAAGATATTTCTCCAAACAATAAATTACATAAAAATCAGACCCTGTATATTATACCACTCATACTGCTGTCTGGGCCAAAACATTCTCAATCCAATTGCCACCAGGAATGTTTTTTATCTGCGGAGATAAGGCTTGGCCTTCCATTCCATCATACATCAGCAGAGGTCCATGTAGCTTGGGGCGTTTAACTAAGCTAGTACCCAGTCTGACCGTGGCACATAAACTGGTCCATGCCAAGAGAAATACTCACCAATCTGAAATGGATTGTGATGACAAAATTTCTTATTGGACAAAGTCAACCAAGATTGTAATGTCTGCACTACTGCCATGGGTAGCTCCAGCCTAAGTATCGAAACAATAACAGTAATTTCACGATTACAAGCCGCATCATTTTGACTAAAATTTTGGTCCAAACCCAAAGTCCGGCTTATAATCAGGTGCGGCTTATATATGGACAGAGAACAAAAAGTTGCTGTTTTAGTTTGGAGGACAGGTGTCTGCTGAGAAAGGCAGGAACTTCTCTTTGAAACGGAGAATGTAAACCCCCTCCCTCCAAATTATTACAATTTTGAAATCAAGGGGCTTTCAGGCAAAGATCTGGGAATTAGGAATAACAGTTCTTTTCTAGGGAAATTAAAATAGAAATACAGTACTACAAAGAAACAAACTCCAAACCCTGACAAAGTCAGAGTACAACCTGACACCCTGTCAGGCAGGGTGTTGGTAGCAGTCCCATTAAATGGTGGCTGCATCCTCCTGCAGTGACCGATGTGATTCAGTTGAAGCAGTGCTCCTATAGAAGCTGCAGTTTCCCTCTGGAGGTCCAGTGGTGATGTGGAGAAATCCAGTTTTCCTCTGGAGTCCAGTGGAGAAAGGGGCTACGTCAGTGTCCCAGAACCTCTGTTTTTATTTTGGTGAGAAATGTTGGGCTCTTCCCCCCAGCTGGAGCAACTTTCAATGGGATGAAGTAATTTTATCAGTCCCACAGTGGGACTCAATGGGCCATTAGCAAAAAATGACTCACTAGAGGAAGGGTGGGTTGTGAAAAGCTAAAGAACAATGCCCTGCCTGGTTTCAATGGATGGCCCATTAGCAGAATATCTGCCGTTGAGATAAAGATCACTGCCCCCACCCTCAACAGATGGTGATAGAATAGATACCTTTTATCACACTCTGTATTGTAACATGAGGCTTATAATCAGGTGTGGTTTATGTATGGACAAAGAATGAAAAGTTGCTGGCACCCGGAATTGCGGCTTATACTCAGTGCGGCTTAAAATCGTGACATTACTGTAGATGGAATTGGGTGTTGGCTTTTCAAACAAACCAATGCTATATCCATTGCTCTTGGTCAGCTCCTCACTGATGTAAACAGCATCAGACATGTAACCCTAAAAAATTGCAAAGTCATTGATTTTTTGTTGTTAGTAAGTGGCTCTGATTGTGAAGAATTCAAAGCCATGTGCTGCATGAATCTCTCTGACCACAGTAAGGGCATCCATTGCACCACAGGCATGCTAAAAGAAGGAGTAAGGAAGCTACAAATAGAGCAAGGAAAGGACTGGATCAATTAATTGCTTAAGAGCAGTAATCTCCCAAGTTATGTGCTGTCTGCAATTAAAGTTTGACTGTTTGTTATTGTTGATGATTATGGTTGCCATAGTAATTTTATTATTCTGTTTGTTCAAGTGTATATTCAAAAAATCAGTTTACACTTCCCTGTTGAAAAAACAAGAATAAGAAGGAGAGGAGCTACGTCTGGTTGAGACTGTCCCATCAACTTACGAAGAGTACAGTAGTTTCACGAATACAAGCCGCACGGATTATAAGCCGCACCCCCGGTGCCTCGACAATGTTGCTGTCTTTGTCAATAGATAAGCCGCACCCCGAATATTAGCCGCACTTTCGTTCGTCGCGAGAATCCGTGCGCAGCTTTCACAAATTGGCCAATTAGTAACAGGATCGCGGCATAGTGGGCTTTACTGGCTCGGGGCGGGGCCAGGAAGGCTCGGCCCGCTCATGGTTGCCGACGGGGCCGGGTGGCCCAGCTCAGCGCCACGGCTCGGCGGGGCTGGCCGGGTGGTGCTGCCGCCGCCGCCAGGCTCGCTGGCCCCCCTCTCCCGTGAGCACCGCCCCGCTGCCGCGTTCGCTCGCCCGGCTGGCAGGGCTGCCGCCGCCGGGCTCGCCGCCCGCCCCGTTGCCGCTTTCGCTCGCCCTGCGCCGCGCCTCGCGAGCGCCGCGCCTCGCGAGCGCCGCGCCCGCCCCGCCCCGCGCCGCTTTCGCGAGCGGCGCTTTCGCGAGCGTCGCTTTCGCTCGCCGAGCGCCGCTTTCGCGAGCGGCGCTTTCGCTCGCCGAGCGGCGCTTTCGTGAGCGTCGCTTTCGCTCGCCGAGCGCCGCTTTCGCGAGCGCCGCTTTCGCTCGCCCCGCCGGCAGGGCTGCCGCTGCCGCCACCAGGCTCGCCGGCCACCCCCTCCCGTCTGCACCGCCGCCGCGTTTCCTCGCCCTGGTCGGCACTGCAGGCCCCCGCACCGCCGGGCTCCCCCACGCTGCTGGCCCCGATTCTGCTGGGCTTCCCCCGCTGCCAGGCAGCCCCACCCGCCGGCCTTCCTGCTTCTGCCATGCTCCCCTGCACTGCTAGCCCCAGTTCTCCCGGGCTCCCCCGCCATGCTGGCTCAGGCTCTGCCACCCTCCCTGCCCCGCCCTGCTGGCTCAGGCTCTGCCGCCCGCCCCCCACACTGCTGGCCCCGCCTCTGCCAGGCTTTCCCACCTCTGCCGGGGCCGGCCGGGCTCCAGCTTGGCTTGGGGCTGCCGCGGGCTCTCACTTCCGTGTTGGCAGCTTTTAGAATTTTGTTAATAGATTAGCCGCCCCGGAATATTAGCCGCACTTCCGGGTTTCCACCAAAATTTTGGTCAAATTGATGCGGCTTGTATTCGTGAAATTACTGTACTCTAATCCCACTCTCAGGGAAATGGAAGTGTAAACTAGTTCAATATTTATATTTAACACCTTTTTTGATAGTTAATTATGTCTTTGCATTCAGAAATTAATAGTTATATAGAAGATATTTACTATTGATGTTACAAAGTGTTTAGATATGTGTTAAAGATGTTTATAAAAATTTATTAGAGTACATTTTTAGAAAAACAAAAAGGGGAACAAGTTGGGGTAAAATAAAGTTGTCAAGACTGAAGCAGAAGGGTGTGGGAAAACCCATTGCAGTACAGTTAAGAGACTGGTTCACTCCCAGCATCCCCTGTGTGTACATGTTAATCACATCCAAAATTATTGGTTTATGAGTGCTGCAATATTTGAATATTCCTAATCCCTCTTTTCTATTGGACCCTCACCCTCAGGCTCCTCCTCTATCCTACCTTATGTAAATTGTGCTTACCCTTGCCGTTGGCCCTTTTGATGCACCCTTTTGTACTGTGCTTGCCTTTGTCCTGTTTGTTATTTTCATACTAATAAATCCTCTTTATATCTGTGCCCATCCCTCATTTTTGATCGCCAAGTTTGGAGACCTCTCCCCAGCCTCTCGGGCAGTTTAAGGGTCTGTCCATCCAGGCCAGTCCCCGAGTGGCCGCAGTGAAGGAAGACAACAACAAAGGTTTATGGGAAAGGGAGCAAGGCTGCAAACCACATGAAATATGAAAAGTCCACAATTAAATACCAGAAAGGAAAGGTAAGTATGAAGGAGGTCTTAGGAGGCACAGTTTTCGGTGCAACTTGATTAGATGCATGAACGATCTAGATACAGAAAGTCTAAGTCATATAGTTTTCAAAGAACACATTCTACTAGAGATTTAACAATGTTGAACATCTAGAAAACTAATAATAAGGCAGAAACAACTTTTTTTCTCTCCTCTTGCATGTAATTGCCATGAGAGTTGATGAAAATCCTGTTTGGATAATTTGGATAAATTATTTGGTTATGTGCTTGGAATGACCTGAAGAAATTAATGAGTTTAGAAATTCAAATTTCATAAATTAGCTTTTGGATTTATTGCTAAATCTAATCAGAGTTGTTCCTGATTTATGTAAACATACCTTCCTTCAAATATCTCTTTATAGGAATCAGAAAATCCACATCTGATTAAAAGTTTTCTTTACGTTTACTTTTCTATTTTATGATATGCAAACTTCAACTCAGTTTTAAAAATTGAACTGACATTTTCATAATAAAGAAATTTTCACACTGTCTGTGTTCACATTTCAATATTATAATCCTTTGTATTGCTGTAACGCTTTATTTTGTAAGCATTAATAATAGTCTCTCAGAGCATTGCCAGAGGCAGATAATATAGGCATCATTACTGTTTGAAGGAGAAATAGCATAGTCTTTTATCAAAACCTGTCTGATAGGGTACCATTTTGGTGAGGGGTGAAAGTGTGTTTGAATTGAGTATTTTATGGCAGTAATAATTTTAAATATTTTGCAGAAACATAATGATCTACTGCAGTAATTCTCAGTTTAAGATGTACCTGTTTCATTCAAAAAAAACAGCACAGAGAGGAAAAATTACTTCTTAGCTACCTGGAGGCACAAATCTTTTTTGCAGAATGAATTATCTTTTTTTCTTCTAATCGTTGAGACCTTATTTTTTTCTATTTATTGAAAAATAGTATCCTCAATATCAAAGGTATTTTAGTATCAACCAAATACATTCAGAAAAAAACTGCTGCAACAGGATGAGATCAACAGCATTTGATGTTTAGTTGTAACACACTTTTTCACTGTAATTTCCTGTTTGTCTCACAACTACAGCAAGGCAATTCCCCTTCACCCTTTTTACTCTTAAAAAACATGGCACATATTTGCTGTATTTGTAGGCATGGAAGGTCAGTTCTTTTTACTGTATATGGAAATTGTTGCCTTTTTCTAAATGAAAAGGTATATACTGCTCATGCAAAATTACTCCTAATGAGATCGCTCATTGCTGAATTGTGAGACTCAGCCAATATACTACTAGCTTTCCAGGAAATTCTGTGTTTTAGGCAACTGGGAAATTTATGAACTATTTTCTGCAATTTTACTAAAAAAGGAGGGGAAATTTTTAAACTTGATACCAGAAACTGTTCAGAAGATGCAATGTCACATAAAAATTAAAGCTTCTTTCCCCAAAAAAGTGGATAGCAGCAACATCCCAACTAAAATTCATGTGCATCAACACACTCAGCATAAACAACAAACAAGAAGATGGAATCCATTTCGCATCACTCCACTGCTGTCTCCCATCCTTTTCTGCTCTTCTGAAACACATATCTAAGATGCAGCAAACACAGTTGGGATGTGGCTTCAAGAAAAACCACTTTGAGGAAAAACACTGGAAGCAGTCACAGGAATAGCAGCAGTAAATGAGGTGATAGGAGCCAAGTGTGAGATGAGCCTGAGCCCCAGCAGAATGGAGCAGTCAAAATTAGCAATGCCACTGGAACCAAGCTCCAGTGGAGTGGGCCAGAGAGAGGCAGCACGGTGTGACATGGACAGTATAGCTTTTGGGGGTTTGTCTATCACTGTTTTCCATTGTCTTGGGCTTGGGGGTAGGGTGCGTCAGCTGCAGAGAACCCCTGCCATCTTGCCTTTCTCTGAGAAAGCCATATAATGGGCATGGGAGCAGTAGCTATCTTGCCTTTGTCCCAGCATCTGCATGGAATTCAGTTGAGGAGTGGACATCTTTTATGTTTAAAACACCTTTTATTGTATGCATTTCTTACTAATATTGCTGCTGTTACTGTGCATTTCTTGTTCTATTGCTGCTTGCTTTCAATGAATTTTTATCTCTATCTATAGTCTCTGCCTTTGTTCCTTTCTTACTAGAGGAGGTGGGGGGAAAGGGAGTAGAATTTATTTGTACTTTAATTTGCAGCTGGTGTTAAATTACCAACTTGGTTTCTGCATGTAAGTTTTTACTACAAGAATAAACAAATTGGAATTCAGAAATAAAACTCTGATACTGCTATATAAAATAATCTGGCTTTCAGTGTGTTACTATCTGTAAGCAAAATGATGCAGATTTTGACAAAACAAACCATAACTAGTTTTCCCCAATAATCACAGAACTAGACCTATTTGTGCCACCAATGCTGTGGGTGCTTGGAAAGAACTGTTGACAAAACAATTCCTAGTTGAATGGGAAATAGCTAATGTCTCTCTAAGCAAGTTTAGAAATCCTCTATCAGAGGGCTGTGTTTAGTTGTTGTAGGAAGCACGTCTGTTACATGTAGCGGGTAATGCATGATGAAGCCTAAACCCATACATTTCATTACAACTCTTTCACACTCTACCCTATATACAGAACCAAAGGCTTGAGCAAGGTTTTCAGCCTGGAAGTTGTTTTTCTTTCTTCTTCCAAAATACGACTCCTTTAATAAATGTTGTCATGCAATTAATTTCCTGTTCTCCAGCTTACATATTTGTGAAAGAGGTTCAGCTTCACTGGGAAATTGGTAGAGGTTTTCCTCTAAATCATGTAAGTAGAGGTCTCAGTGTCAGGATTTTCAAGGAAAACCTGATCTGAATCTTGCTTGAATCTGTATATTCCTTCTGTAGAATTCATGGAAGTGTTTCATATTTAGCTAATGGAAAGAGCTTACAGTTGATATTACACATTACGAAGCAGCTCACGTAATGCTCCACTTCTTATGTTGTGGCAGTAATACTGGTGGTGCTTCTCAGTTACCAAAAGTCACTAATACCATACATATTTCTATATAAATACTATTGCAACTTTGATTATAATAATAATTACACATGTTAATACAATTTAATTGGCTCTGGAACTTTGCAAACCATAATCTGGTAGACCATAAGAAAAGCATAGCATGTGACTTGGTACTGAAGACTGTACCATACACTTTTCCACATAGTTTTTTCATGTGTGGTGAGAATTGGGCTGTATGCCAAAGTGGGCTATTGCATATTCATGATGATTTTTGCTTTTGAAAAGCTGCATGGAGAATATAACTTTGACAAGCAGCTGCTTCTTTCAGGAACTGAAACTGATTTTCACTGCTCTGTATTATAAAGGCCCTCGGAAGTGGCATGGATCTATAGACTCTCCTGTGCGGAGTCATCAGCCTTCTTACAAATGCTTCCTTCAAGCATTCCTTGCTGACCTGCAAGCGGTGGGTATACTTAACTGTCTTCTTATGTTAAACAACATTTGCTGACTAATTCTAAATCTAATTGCAATCAATGGGTTTTCCATGTATTGTGAATGAACCTCTAAAACAGCTTTAATCTATTTAATTGATTATATCACTTCCAACTGTGTCCTGATCTTACCTTAGACCGTCTTAGATAAAGCTGATCTTTAAAAAAAAAAAAGCATTTCAGTACTAAGCTATCTGATAATACTCATAATCAGATTTGATTTTCAAGTCTTAAGAAACTTCTTTGTAGCTAAATTCCTTCTTAACATCACCATATATGATTAATCGAAATCACCATTTCCTCAAATGCAATATATTTTCAGGGAGCATTTACAGAGTGATATTTACATAGCAGGACTTCTTTCTGTAGTACTGAGCTATGTTTTTCAAAATAAGAGTGTACCGTTTTGAACAACAGAACTGCATGTTGAGCAATGAAACTAAGGTTTAGCATATTATGGTGCACAATTTCTATAGATATAGAAATAAGCAAGTACCATTATCTCATTGACTGGACAAGTTGAGCTCAAACACTCTGTCTGAATTTATTAGATAGGGAGATGGCAACCTTTATGAGTCTTCAAAGCATTGCAAAAAATAATTAACTATGTTACAGAAAATGAAATTTTATTTTGGCCTTATGTTAGACAGAAATTGGGAATACCCACTTGGATAAGTTCATCAGGAAATCACCAATGGTAGTTTCCTCTTCCCTACCAAGAGCAACATTTTGAATTAATTGAGTCAGCTGGCCTAGCAAGCAGATGTCCAATTACCTCATGGAACATGGGTTGCAGTGTCTCTTCTTAAACAAAATATGTAAATATTAAAAATACAACATGGTGCTGATGTGAAGCTCACATATTTACATTTAGCATCTGTTTATGAATTCACTTTAAAAAGTAGCTGTGAAAATGTGGCTATTTAGCAGTTTTATTTCCAGGGACAAATACAATTCTACAAACATTCAGCAAATGTTTTGAAATCTGGCAACTACTCTTCTCAGAGGGGGATCTCTCTTTACTTGAGAGTGTATCCCTAGGTGGTGAATAAAGAGAGATGCTTGGCTTGCTATCATATCTCTAAACACATCAGATAACTATGCCCACCAGCCTACTTGGACACAGCAGTGGGTTTGACCATCTGCTCCCAAATATGACTACAACTCAATTTTGGCAATAGAATTCATGAGAAAAAGGCAAGGGGTACTAAGAAATACTGGGTTCAGACAGGTGCCTTGGAAATTTAGCTGTGGTAACATGTGTTGTTGTAACAGTGATATGCATTCCCATTTCCACAGCTCTTTGAAAGTGCACAATTTGTGTTGGTATGGGACAGCAGAAGGCTGTCACTTCTGGTTAATACTGCTTTCTGTAGGAGCTACTGTTCATGCACTATGTACTCGAGACCAAAAGGTAGCAGAAAAATTCTACTTAACTGAAAATAAATATACCCCTCTGCATGATGCTACATATTGTGGAAAAAATTGCAGAGGAGTCAAATTTTTCTTTGCTGCTACCTTCTAGAAGAGGACTAAGTAGATATAAGGCACAGCTGTGACCCCTCCTCCATTCATTTAGTTAATCAAGAATCCTTTACAAGAGATTATGTGAAACAGTGGATAGAGGCCACTGTTGAAGCAGTCACACTACAATGACATAATGGTCAGTTGCTGCTCTCTTTTCATTCCTTCAAGAACCATTCTAGAGGGCTCTTTGTTTTTCTGACCTTCTAGTAGGCATTTTCTTGCAATCTGAAAATGGAGTAAAGTGGCATTCTTAAAGGTGACTTTGTAAGCCATTCTCAAAATAAGAAAAATAAGGATGATCATTACAAGGAAAAAACTGGGCATGCATTAATAAAGGAGTAAAGGTAAAGATACATTACAATAATTGATTTAGACTGTTTCTCCTCAAATTGATTTTTTTTACTCATTGCTACCACCATCAGAGAACAAACAACATCTTCATTTCCTCAGAGGAATGAAAATTTAAAGAAATGTGCTCTTTGAGACAAAGAAACCAAAGTCAAAGTTAATTCATTTTTTTATTCATCCAGATTCCTTCATTTTAAAATGAAGATTTTAATGACAGAAGAGGCTTGAGACCAAGTAAACTTCAAACCAAACACCTTCAGGAAAGTTCAGAAATATGTTGTGAGGGATTAAGAAAATGGGAAGACTAGATAACTAGATAGTTGACTAGAAATAAAGCTAAAGTGTGAGATGAAAATGTTTCCAGATAAGATGATTTTGTTACCATTTTCTATGCTAAAATACGAACATAAGAAGAAAAAACCATTGCTATATTTGTGCTTTCTCAGAGATATATAAGTTAAGAAAATGAAGAAGGAATACAAAAATCAAAGCAAAAAAATCGTGATAACCCATATCAAACATGTCTGTTCCCACCTAATATTGCTATGAATGAAAACACACAAAACATTGAACATCTTAATGACTTCAGCAAACTACATCTTCAACCTCTTCACCCAGGACAAATTTTGTGTCTTCTTTACTTAGCAAACTTTTTGAGTATTTTTAAATATCCCTTTAATGTTCTCATGCAAGCAAGTAAACATTTTAAATTAAATTTGTGAATAAAACTCTTCTTTTAAATGAAACATATTTGCAGTTAACAAACATACATTTATAGAAGTTGAGACACAGATGAGACAAATAATAGCCTTGCCATCCAAATCCTATGCCAAAGAAAGTTCTTTTCCTTCAAGTTTTCTTCATCTGATTCAAAATATGGGACCAATTCACTGAAAAATATATTGAAATAACAAAACCCAGAAAAAAAACCCACTGAAACAGAAACCTCAGTAAGAATTGCCTGGGCTTGAATTCTGACCCAGGGACTCGAATCTTCAACTGGGGCCTCAGACCTGTATAATTTCCTGTAGCAGTCTGTCCTGGAATGGACAGGCTTTGAAGCAGCCCCACAGCAGCTAACAGCACTGGAGCCTGGATACTGTGGAGCCTGGATACTGAGAAGCCTGGATAGATAACATCCTGTCAGGCTATGGCAAGAAGCAAAGGAGAAGAAAAGGATTATGGGAATGACTGGGAGTGGCCATGCAGTCTGTGATTGGCTGGAAGCTTTCTAGAACATTCCATACAGTCCATATAAGTGTAGCTCAACCCCATTTTGGGGTCTTCTAAAGGAGCCACAAAGACCTGTGGGCATTGGACTGTTGGGGCGCAAGGAGTTTATTTCTTAGAGGCAGCTGTGAGCAGGTGTTTTGGGTTGTGTTTTATGTTGTGCCCTTGTGGGCCCCTTTTTATTTCTCCTTAAATTAAAGCTTTCAGTTTCTAGCCCTTTAGTCATTCCTCTCCCTTTATTACTTATTTAGCCACTTCACTGACACCATCCAGGGTTAGGGCAGGCTGGGCCCAATCTCTGTGCAATATAAAGTATTCTCTTTTAGGAAAATGACCCAATGAGAAAATGACATTTTCAATTAGAAAATGGTAGAAGAACCAGAATATTTTCTAGTGTGATTTCTTGCATTTCGTTACATGCATCTTGCTTAACTTCGTCACCTTTTAAAAATAATATTTATATTTTATCTTTTTAAGCACAGGGCATTTTTCTAGTTTTACAGTAAGTTATGCCAGGCTAACTCATTTTATTATCTAGCATAGGCAATATATTTAATACAGTGTTTCAAGCGATAAAAACATTCCATTATTGTTCCCTAAAGGAATTGTATTAATTAAACTTCCTGGCTAAATTCCCCTGAAATAATGAGTGAGCTGCTTGTTACCATGTTGAATCTCAAATGAAACAGAGAACAGATTTTTGAAAAGGAGGCATTCTGCAAGGCCTATCTAAGAATTTCAGTGCAGAGCCCTCCGCCAGCTCAGTGGGCTGTCCTGGAAATTGAAATGTTGCCTAGATCTTGCGGGGGACTGTTGTCTGTGGCCAGATCTCAGAATGCCCATATGTCATACTTTCTCAAGAAGGCCTTAGGAGGCAATCCTAAACTTCCTTCCTTTTATTTGCTGAGACATTATGAGAGAAGCTATTAAAATCTCTTGCAGAGATTTACACATGTGACATTCTTCCACGGATTTCTTTTTTTGGAGTGGTGGATTTGTTTCCAGTAATTGTTTTCTCTCTTAGGCTGATAAGCAGGGTCTGCTTGCTCTTCTCAGTGTCATCGCTTATGAGTTGTCACATTGAGATAAATACCTACAGAAATTAAACATCCATTTTTTTCTTTATGGACTAGTTTTAAAACCACTCACTGGATGGATATCCTCAACAGAGTAAGCGCTACCCTCAGTCACCTTCCTCCAAACTCTTTTCTGAAAGTCTAAATTTTCTGTCCTCTATGGAGTCACGTCTTTTGTAAACTTGCCTATTGTCCAGGAGAGGCATAGAGAAGATAAAGATCCCACCTGCTCTACTGCTCAGCTATGGGGGCACCAACATAAGAAAGATGTGGACCTGCTTGGAGAGTCCAGAGGAGAACCATGAAAATGTGCAGAGGGATGAAGCACCTCTCCTGTTAATACAGGCTCAGAGGTTGTTCAACCTGAAGAAAAAAAAAGACTCCTGGGAGACCTTAGAACACTTTCCAGTATCTGATGGAGGGGCTACAAGAAAGCTGGAGAGGGACTTATGACAAGGACTTGTAGTGATAGGATTAAGAAGGAATCACTTTAAACAGAAAGAAGATATGTTAATATTAGATAATACCAAGAAATTCTTTACTGTGAGATAGTGAGGCACTGGAACAGGTTGTTAGAACAGAGAAGATGTGGATTCCCCATCCCTGGAAGTATTCAAGGCTAGGTTGGATATGGTTCTGAGCAGATTGTCCTAGGGGAAGGTTTTCTGTCCATGGCAGGGAGGCTGGATTTAGATTACCTTTAAGATCCCTTCCAACCCAAACCATTATGTGAGTCCATGATACATTCAGTTAAATGATACCTTGCATTAAAAGCACAGTTTTGTCTTTACAGAGTAACTCAGGAGTGGTTTTTGTTTTGGGTGAGGGACAGACAATATATTTTACTTCTTTAAGTTATTTTTGTAACTCTACAAATAACGTTCAAAAGGCCGTCATTTATTGTTCTGCATGTTGCAGAAAAGTGTCCTTGCAAAAGGACAAACCAAGTCAGAAACCATATCAGAAGACAATCAAGCACTATGAGTGTGAAGCAAAGCATTGTACCTCTCCTACACAGGATTTCTACCACGGTGCTGTGTGCAAAGCAATGCTGAATAAGACTGTGAGGTTTCCAGGCTTCCCACAGGTTATAAAATGCTGTGATTTAATGATCAAATATGCAAGACTATCAGCATTTTCACACATGACATGGGTTGGATTTTGACCATAATTATAGAAATTATTTTTCCTCTGGTTCATCTCAAAAGGATATGTTTTATAACTATTTCTTATCAAATAAGAATGAAAACCAGCTGAGATATTACTGCTCTGAAACCTGTGGTCTAGTATTAACCTCCTTATGCTATTAAATTTGTGTACAATAAAAAAATTAATGTATTGAGGTTTTATTACTGCAAAACCAATGGAGCTACTAATACAATAAAACTCTCTGGGAAAAAAAGTCTAGTCTTTTACAACTTTTTAACACTATTTTTCTCCTCCTAGGAAGAATCCTATGTGAAAGGAAATTCTGTTCACAAACTTTAAAAAGTCTACATGGATGATCTTTTGGATTACAATCAATAAAGTGTGATTGAGAGTGTTAGTCCTAATAATTTCTAACAGTATAGTAAAAGTAAGTTTATGTCAGATTTCATTTCTAACTTACTGGACTTCTTTTTTTTCTGGTCAACCTGTCATTTGTGACTCTGACAATATAATGAATTAAAATAATTAAACCAAAACAGAACTTCTCTTGCCAGAAAACACGATAATTTGCATTATATTCAGGGAGAGAAAATTAAATGTGCAAAAGGAAACAGATATACACAGAGAAGTTCAGCTATTCAAGTGTCATGGTTTTAAGCACAGATGAAAACTAAGTACCACATAGCTGCTCACTCAACCACCAGTCTCTCCCCCTCCCTCAACCTTGGTGGAATGAGGAGGAGAATCAAAATTTTATGTAGAAATAAGAAAGATTTAATAATTAAAAATATAATAAAGTACAGTAAAATGGTGAATAATAATAATGATGATAATAATAAGGGACAAACAAGTGACACACAATACAATTGCTCATCACCCACTGATCCATGCCAGAACCCCAATTCTCAAACCCCCATTCCCAAATCCAGATCAGCCTCGTCTAGGTACAGTAATTTCATGATTATAAGCTGCAACTGATTATAAACCGCACCTCCAGGTGTCAGCAACTGTCTTGGGTTACAGTACAGAGTGTGATAAAAGGTATCTATTCTATCACCATCTGTTGAGGGTGGGGGGCAGTGATCTTTATCTCTGTGGGAGATATTCTGCTAATGGGCCATCCATTGAAACCAGACGGGGCATTGTTCTTTATCTTTTCACAACCCACCCTTCCTCTAGTGAGTCATTTTCTGCTAATGACCCATTGAGTCCCACTGTGGGACTGATAAAATTACTTCATCCCATTGGAAGTTGCTCCAGCTCGGGGGAAGAGCCCAACATTTCATACCAAGATAAAAACAGAGGTTTTGGGACACTGACGTAGCCCCTTTCTCCACTGGACTTCCAGAGGAAAATCGGATTCCTCCACATCACCACTGGCCCTCCAGAGGGAAACTGCAGCTTCTATAGGAGCACTGCTTCAACTGAATCATATCTGTCACCGCAGGAGGATGCAGCCACCATTTAATGGGACTGCTACCAACACCCTGCCTGACGGGGTGTCAGGTTATACTCTGACTTTGTCAGGGTTTGGAGTTTGTTTCTTTGTAGTACTGTATTTCTATTTTAATTTCCCTAGAAAAGAACTGTTATTCCTAATTCCCATATCTTTGCCTGAAAACCCCTTGATTTCAAAATCATAATAATTTGGAGGGAGGGGCTTTACGTTCTCCATTTCAAAGAGAAGTTCCTGTCTTTCTCAGCAGACACCTGTCCTCCAAACTAAAACAACAACTTTTTGTTCTTTGTCCATATATAAGCCCCACCTGATTATAAGCAGCACTTTGGGTTCGGACCAAAATTTTAGTCAAAATGATGTGGCTTGTAATCGTGAAATTACTGTAACTTTTTATATACTGGACATGACATTTTGTGGTGTGAAACGTCCTTCTGGTCACTTGTCCCAGATGTGCTCCCTCCCAGTTTATTCAGCTCCCCTCCTCACTGGAAGAGCATGACAAAATGAAAATTCCTTGATTTGGCATAAACAGGACTTCACAAAACCCCAAAACATCAGTGTATTAACAACACTGTTCTCATTCTGAATCCAAAACACATCACTGTAACAGCCACTGAGAAGGAGGCAATACTATCCCACCCAAATCCAGGACATCCAGTTAGCTAGGATAAATGAATTTCATACTATCCAGAACTAATATATCTATATCAGTTGTGATCCTGATAACTGAGTTGCAATTTTTCATCTCTCTTAATTCCTTAAGTTAACAACCATATATAAGTGGACTATATTTCCAAGAAATCTTAAGACCAAATTCCATTGCTTCTTGTAGAGAAAACAGTTCTCCTGTTGAAAATCATCATGATAGCAGCAGTACTGACAAACTAGGATAACTAGGATTTGTCCCACACTTGGCTAAGAAAGTCCTAAGTTCTGACACAATGCTATTACCACAAGATCTCAGCATCTAGGCCAATTTATTCTACAAAACAGGCCTGTACCAGACAGAACTTGAATAACTGAGACATCAGTGTGAATTAAACCAACCTGAGAGTCTTCCTAGACTTAGTATTGAGAAGAGATCCAGCATTTCTCATTGCATTGTGCAAATGCCATATTCACTTATCTCAGCCTCCCTGTATCTCAGTGGAATTTTTCAACTTACTGCTATTGACAGAAAGGATTTCTCTGCCAAAAGCAAATTGTTTTGAACAGTCAGGTCATAAAGGAAAATCTGTCCCAACCTTATGACTTGTCTGCTTGATATATATTTTTGACAGTGAACTAGCAGTGTGATAATCACAGGTAAGAATAGAATAGTCTTCTTTTTCTAGAGGTAATTATATTTTATTTCTTATAGTAATTTTACACATAGTGCATTTTTTCACAAGTTGTTTGTACTATTTCAAAATTATTTAATGTATACTCAGACTTTCCCTTTGTTTCCATTTAAACAAAAAGAATATTCAGACGGGTTGAAACACTTTGCAGCCGAGGATTATTTTAAAATTTTTTCCAAGTGGAACATATCCAGTGGAATAGGCTTTAATTTAGATTTTTCTCAACACTATCAAAATTTTGTCTGATGTTGAGTAGGAAGTTAGTAATTTTGTCTAAAGGTACTTATAACCTAGAGAACCAAAGCGTCAGGTTAAACAATAGCGGAGACATAAACATAGCTGAATTATCTTTCTGCTTCTTTTTGGTCCTTTAGCAAATGGGGAAACTGGGGAATCATTATGCTAAATCTGAATACAGTAATGTAATACAAACATAATCACATTTCCTCCCAGATGAAATGATTGATTGTATAGGGTATTAAGTATTCATTTTTTGTCTGTCTCCAGTTTCAAGCTTCTAACACCAAACACCTTTATTGAGGATTTTTTTGTGAGGCTTTGAAAATGCAAAGGTGAAAAACTCAAGCTTGGATAAACAGCTCATTCAGGAAAACAATGGTAATGAAATTCTGTACAGGCGTACTAAAAAATACAGAAATCCTCTGCAGTATACACCCTGAAAAAAATAAACTGTATGCTAAACTGGCTGCCAGATTTGAGAAGAGTGGGTCAATGATGCCCAGATGGTCTTTTGCATTTTCTATATCTGCAGTACATGAGATTTATTTGCAAAAGAGATAAAGAGCTACACATATGCAATCAATATACTTACACAAGAGGAGAGGCTTAGTAACATTTACAAAATGCTCTATCCTGAGCAAAAACAAATCCGTGGGAGAATACTGAACTTTCATATTTGCCTCCAAACCCATACTTAACACAACTAACAGTGTGCTTAAATTTAAACCACACTAAATAGATCCTAGCTGTTAATACTGTTCTTGTACAGTGTTACAAATATTTTGCCATAGTATTATGAATAAAAATAGATCATATATTAAGTGTAAACAAATAAAAAATGCTATAGTTAAAAATATGCATATGCTGGATTTAAGGTCTGCTGTGGTAGTAGTTGCTTGTACTGTTGTTCTGACAAGTTTGTGGGTGCTGACAAGCAAGCTCAACACAGAAATAGTATTTAATACTACTGCCAAGAGGTCTATTCCCTGCCCTTTACATGTGTACACTATCAAATTTTAAATTTAAAAGTTATGTGTTTTCAATTAATATTTATTGACTGTTGGTTTTCTACTTTTGTCTATTGGTTTTAGTGTAAATAAGAGTATTTTTTTTCTATTTTAAAAACTATGTGAAGAAGGAAAAATTCACATAGCTTTTTCTCATTCCTTTTATGCAACATGTATCATTGCTGTGATATAAGAAAATATGTAAATATATTACCCCTCTTTAGTAGAATGGAATATGGAATAAGGATGATCCTTTTAGCACCCTTGTGCCAAGTAACACTCCTGCACCTTAAATCCTGCATCTTGTTTAGCTCTGAATTCCTTCTCAACCCACATCACCACCAGTCCTGCTCTGTTTCCTGCAGCCATGAATCTCAGGTCAAATTCAGAGTCTTCCTGGTGATCTTCTTGCAAAGGCAACACAACTAGTGACATGTGACATACCTGTCACAATGGAAAGAAGAAAAGAAATGGAAAGATCAATGGATCTTTCTTGTCATGAGGTGTGGCTGGTGGTGAACATGCTAGAGAGCTGCTCACACTAATATTTATGAGTTTTTTCACTTAAGTGAGTGTCATATGCCTATATGGCTGTTCAGCTCTACATACTATTTCTATTACTACTCCCTCTGCCATATCACTCTTAAGTGTCTATTGCCTTTAATGTAAGAAATTAATCTCTTTTTACCTTGCATTTCCTAACTTTAAGTAGTCTGGCTGATACTTCATATTACTTCATATGTTATTGCTGTTACTTAATTAGATTTTCTGCAGCTTGTTTTCACTCTTTGAGGCCCAGAAAAATGAAAATATAAACTAAAGACCAAATCTTCAAGCATTTAGGAGTCATGTTGGAAGCAAAAAAATTTACTTTGAGAAGTGCTATGACCAAATTGAAAGGCCTGCAGGACAGTACTGTAACATGTGAAGAAAATCATCTTGCTTAATTTCAACAGACCTAGAGTATGATGAATATGTACAAGAAAACTCCTCTAAAGTGTGGAAAATTTTAGTCCTCACCAAACCTCAGTAAAATGAAGGGTGCTGAATAGATACTAGTAAGTTTGTTACACTGTAGATAAAGATGGTATTTTGTAAATTTTTAAGTGATATGTCACACATAATGATTTCAGACAATAAACTGGGAGATAACAGAATAAAGGATTGAGTTTTCACTGGGGGATACTAAGATTTTTATGTAAAATCTAATTATATAGCACATGCAGTCTGTATTTCAAACATTCTGTACTGTGTTGGTGTGGCAAGATTTTGGTATTGGTGGACCTACAAGACTAGAAGTTTTCTCCACATGCAATAAAGTCAGTGCCAGCTGTCTCCAAGGTGGACTTGCTGCTGACTACGACTGAGCCCATCAGGGATATCGATAGTGTTGTGGAGATAAAGGATTTGAGAAGGGGAAAAACGCTGCTGCGCGTGAGCAAATGTATCCAAAACAGAGTGAGAATGTGAGAGAAGCAGCTCTGCAGACACCAAAGGTCAGTGGAGAAAGAGGAGGAGCAAGTGCTCCAGGCACCACAGCAGAGATTCCCCTGAAGCCTATGATGAGGGAGGGTGTGTGCCTACAGCCCAGGAGGTCCACAGTGGAGAACATATCCACCTGCAGGCCAGGTGGTCCACAGTGCAGAACATATCCGCCTGCATCCTGTGGACCCCATGCTGAGCAGGTGGATGCCTGAAACAGGCAGTGACCCTGTGTTTTGCCTGCACTGGAGCAGACCCCTGCCAGGAGATGTGAATCCATGGAGAGAGGAACCCATGCTAGAGCAGGGTTGCTGACTGGACTTCTGACTTCACAGGGGACCCATACTGGTGTAGACTGCTCCTGAAGGACTGCATCCTGTAGAAGGGAGCCACACTGAAGCAGTTCAAGAAGTGCAGTCTGCGGGAAGGGAAATTTCATGGACTATCTTCCATGGGAGGGATCTTCTGCCAGACCAGGGAAAGAGTATGAGGGGAAAGGAGGATCAGAGACAATGTGATGAACCAACAATCTGCATTCTCCATTCCCCTGTACCACTGAGAGGAGCAGGTAGAGAATCTGGGAATGAAGTTGAGAGGGGCGGGGGAAAATGTTTTCAAGATTTAGTTTTATTTCTCATTATCATACTCTGATTTTATATTAAATTGATTTCCCAAACATGAGTCTATTTTGCATCTGCTGAATTTTCTCTCTGTTCTTATGTTGCCCACGAGTCTTTCATTACAATTTGTCTCTGCTGTCTAGCTGAATAGGGAAGTCAGAGAGGCTTTGGTGGTCACCTGGGAGGCAGCCAGGGTCAACCCACCATGTTAAAACAGTAACTTGCATGAGGTTCACCAGCCAGCAGCTACCCATTCAGCCTTCTAACTTGTACATTAAAATGGGCTCCATACCATTACATGGCCATAGCACACACAGTTTTTAGGTATCATACGATGTCATCATATGTATCTTTTCACAGAAATAAGCAGAAAACAGTGAAATAAAAGCGAAAGGGGTAGTGACCACATAATTTTAGGTACTACTGCTTTTCAACTGTAAGTATGACAGGAAAAATACCCATAGATAAATATATAGGAGGGGAAAAACAGAAATTGGCTGGTTCATGATGAGTGAAGTTACAGACCTTTCCACTCATCTGAGTTAAAGACTAAACGACATGAGGTAAAGGGTAGAGCCTACACCTATCTCTTTTGCAATACTGAAGTTTGTATACATTAAATACATATTTTGACTGTTTCCTGTGTCTTTCATTTGAGTAGCAAATATTTAATTAAATAAAATCAGAGAACGGTGTGATTTGAAGAAGTAAGAACTGACTTTTCAGTGATTGCAATGTTCACATTACTTTCTGCTTATAGTCTGCCACAGACATCTCTTATCTTTCCCTGATGTTATTTTTTTTCCAGAATCACTGAAAAAAGCATTGATTCTGCCTAATCTGTGACATCAAATTAGCTTTGCATTGGAGACTAAAATTTCTCCTTTTCAGTTTTCTTCCAGGATATTAGTTTGTATTTTAGGCTGGGTAGTGAAGGGACTCCCTTCAGCAGAAAATTTGAAAGGAAGTTTGCTTTTGAATGCTGCCTCTTTGCAGTTCAGTACATACTGTCTGTCCAGTGCATATAGTCATTTAGAACAGGACATTAATCTATCCCAGCAGTCTTCATATGTCACACTCTACCCTACTGCCAATCCACCACATAATTCCCTTCTTCCTCCTCCCCTCTAATGAAGTGCTTTTAGAAAAAACATTATGCACACACCACCCCCTTCTAGCCAATTCCCCCCACCCCCAATTTTCTAATGGCATCTGAGCATGCAGAAAAGGCCCATATGGAACATTCAAGAGTCCCTTCTAACCCAGTATTTTAGAAAATATGCCTGGACTTACAGATCTGGAGTTTCATGGACATATATCCTGTTCTCAAGGCCCAGCTTGATAACACCACTGCTGAAAAAAATGTGCTTTAAAACTGCTGAAAAGTGGGATCTTGTGGTAGCCTCCAAATGTACTGACCCACAGTCAATGTTGTGATAGCTCTGTTCACCGTTTCCCAGGAAAACACCACAACAGAGCCAGTGGAATAATCCAGGAATAGGGCTTACATAGCACATTGCAAACCAGAGGAGCCTAGATACATATTTCAGTTCAACAACAAAGGTGTGCTGCCGGTTATGTTGATGCCCCATGTCTTTGTAGATTAAAAACAGTAAGTGTGAATTTTGTGTAGCAAAATTATGGATCAATAAAATATGGAAATATAAAGTCCTAACTTAGGAATTTTTACTGTTAAAAGACAGAATTACATGAAGTTTTATATAAGACATTAATCTAGTTATTCTTTCTTGTAAGTGAGATCAGTACCCTGGAATGTAATCATAGTATATTTTCTGTTGGACATCTCTTATCTGCGGATACACAAAGTGTTAAGGATTTGTGATCTGGAGTGTTCTTCCTGAATCATGTTCAGTTCAAGTCTGAAATGATGGTCAGAAACAATTTTCCTCATTTGAACAGTCCTGGAAACATACTTAAAATAGAGGAATACAGAGCCCTATCTCTAACATGCTGGCTGTTGAGGACGGCTAGAAAAAGTGCCCCAATGATATATTAACCATAAGAAAAGTAAAGAAATTAATTGTGATTCAGTTTACTGAATAAGTAAATAAAGTGCATTTCCTTAAGGTTAGAGTTTATTTTTGTGTATTATAGGCAGTGCTTCTTTCCACAGCATGGCAGAAGAATCTTCTATTAGCAGTAAGATAAGCAAGAATTATCATTATTTATTTCAAAACATAAATGTGCTTCACTTGGAGATGGGAGTTAATAAGCCATTTAGACTATTAAATCTTATACAAACACTATGCTTATGCATTTTCCAAAATAAAGTGACATTTATAGTGATTACCTGGTTATGAAAAATTATATGAAACCCTAAGATTCGTGAAAGCTTTTGGAGAGTTAACATATCATGAAAGCATGTGCATTTTGTTTCACTATTACTAAGAATATTAATAATAAAATTTAAAGATATCCCACCTTGCTTGGAACAAAAGTCTTCTTTTGCTAATTCAGTGATAAGTCTGAAAAATGACCCTGTGCCTCTAAATAATATGCACAGATTAGGTCCAACTGTGATTACAAAGACCTTTAAATTACTGAGACACAGTGATTTATGTATTATGTTTCCCTTCTCTTTTTTCCCCACTAGATTCTTATAGGTGTAACTAATATTTCACATTACTGAAAAGTTTTATTTTAAGGCAAATTAAGCTTTGATTCACAGTCAACTTTAGAAATAAAAATTTAAAAAAATATTGAAAGTTTCTATAAAAAGTGTTTGAGTTCTAATTTCTGTGTAGATTTTTACCTGCACAGCATATACTGCTTCACTGAAATTGCATGTCTCTATACATTAGCATATGTAAATAAAAATAAGGATTGATGCTATGGTGGTAGCAACAGTAAGTCTGATCCCACTGCTGATTTCTGTATTATGCTTTTAAAACCTCTAACTTAGATTTAACAGTTTTCATGTCAGCTTCTGGAAGCTGCATCTGGATGATTCTTAAAGTTCCAAAATACTGTAGTATAAAAAGATCTAAATTTCAGTTTGCTGATTATTTTACTGGAAGGCAAAGTCATATAGCACGTTGAAATGAACATTCCCAATGAACATTCTTGCATTCTAGTGTGGCTATTTAAATGTAGACAATTTGTGCTAAACTGAAGTTAATGCAGCAATTTGTTTCAAATTTTGAGAGAAAAGCTCTTCAAGTTAATCTCAAAATTTTGAAGATGATGAGATAGGCATTAAAATATCAAGAAGCAAACTTGAAACTAATCATGAGACTTTCTGAAACATATAATCTTAGTTTCTTTTCTCTTGCCTTCTAATGCTTTTGTATATATGTTTTCTACTAATAAGACTTTTATTAAATTCCATAATAAGTAAATGCCATTATTTTTTTTCCCTTTTTTTTTCATTTTTTTTTTCTGTTGCTGTTTTCTATTACCCATAGATAAATAGATAGGAGGGGAAAAACAGAAATCATAAAACCTGCTGATTTGTCCCTAATTCTATGATTCTTGTGGGACTTTCAGAAAACGAGTTAATTTTTAAGGGCCTATAATTTAAATTCCCTAGCTGTATTTTGATTTTCCATTTTATTTCAAAGTATCTCTCATTTATTAGAATTTCTTACTTAACTAATACTGATAATACACTAATTTTCGAGCTTTTACTGAACAGCATTTGCACAGCATCAAGAATTTCTCTGTTTTTTATTTTGTCCCCACAGTGAGTAGATTGTGCATGCACAATAGTTTGGGAGGGAACTGAGCAGATGATCCAAAATAATAAAAAAATTATTCCAAGCTTTATAATGTAATGGTGATCAAAGAAAGGGAAAAGAGAGGATTTTTAGGAGGGCTAGGCATCTTTTGCTTAGGAACTGACTGAGCATCAGTCAACCCATGGGAGTGCCTATGCATTTTTTGTCTTCTTTTGTTTTTTTTTCTTCTTCCACTTATCATTAATTTATTAAAGAATAAATATTATCTATTATTATCTTCATTATATTATTTATTATTACTAATCTTACTCCCTAAGTTTTCTTGCTTTTATTCCTCTATGTCTGTTCCACAGAGGGGTGTAGGGAGTGTGGAGCCTGAGTGCGTAGCTGCTCAGCTGCCCCCTGGGTTTAACCCACAACCCCAGCCCATCCACATAGTCACCTCCTCCCTCCCCTTTCTCACTATGCTAATTCAGCCACTCTTCCCAATTAATTTTATGGTCTAGTGCATATATTCTTCTAATGAAAGAGCTAACTGTGGTCAATAGCCAAATATGGTGCTCATAGCACCATAAATACATCTCATAATAAAATTTGTACTGGAATATCATTTGCTGCCGTTCTTTTTTCACTATCTAGAAAAGGGCTAGGCAAAGCTTTGCAATCCTTAACTGATGATTCTCTATAGATGTCACTGCAGTCACTTAATTCCTACTTAATGCACAAAACAAATTCAGAGAAAGACAGAAAAATGTGATGAAAGACTGTTAACATACCCAAAATATAGACAATTTTTTTTTTCAGAAATAAAGTACAGAATCAAAGAACTATTACTGTTATTACTTTACTAAAATACATACATTAAATTAAAGTCCTGCACATGCTAAAGCATACTCCATCTGAAGCTTATACGCAAAGAATTACCCTGGTTTGGTTCCCATTTAACTGTTTCTCACACAAGCTGGAAGATGAAAAAGCACATAGTCTTGCACTTAATGGACTCTGAAATAGTCTTCTGCTACTTTTTGTTCATCCCTACCCAGGTATTTATATTTCATGGTGTCTTTTAGTAGAACTCATGCACAGAGAATTTAAACAGTGCTTCACCATTATCATTAATTGGACTTAAGCCTGCATTTTTGGTAAAAGACTCCCAAGATTTTTTTTATTCGCCATTCCATTTTATTGACAACAGTCCTGAACTATCTAAAGATGCAGTCTTGCTCTGTTAACACAAAGATTCCCTAATGGCAGAAGAACTACAGATTGTATTGACAGCTTTTTCTTAGACGAAGACAAAGACACGAAACTAATGAAATCCTTTGTAAATCGGACACAACATTTTTACTATTTCTTGTCTTTGAAATGACTCTTTAATTTACAAGGATTTACCATTCTGGCGACACCCAAGGCTTAATTAGCAAGTGTACTAGTGCTAGTCTTTTAATGTGGATGGCTCACCTGTAAATGGGAAGGGCATGTGAAGAATAAACTTTATCAGTTGCATGGTTGAAAATTTTTCTTGTGAAATTGTAGTGCATCATATCTTAAGTATTAAAGAGACAGGTATGAAAAACAACTTCTGGAATTTCAAGTAAAAGGTTTTTCACCCTAAGTGCTATATATATCTGCACCGGTGTAGGCCTTAATAGATGCAAGCGGTTGCCTTCAAATTCAATACATAAGTGTTAAATTGGTATTAGTGTTTTATACAGTATTTGAATAAGGATTCCTTGAAGACCTGCATTTAGAAGTCTGGAGGATATATTTTTAAATACATCATTCTTTGTATGTATTAGTCTGTCATGGCTCATCTGTATTATTCCAGTTTGGCACAGAATGCCTAGGGCACCTAAGCAACACTGAAGTCTGTATCTAGCCATTCGCAGTATAAACTTATGAGAAATTGTGCTTAAAAAACAACCCCATCTAAAATCTTTGTTGGCTCATTTTCAATGTTAGTTTTTTTGAATTCTTTTCATGGTAATTTAAATGAAATATTATCAGTGTTTCTGTTTCTCTCCCACTGTTGCAACTAATTTATGAGGGCTATAGCTTCCATATGCTTGACCACTATGGCTGTCATAAATATATTTAAATTTTCTACTTCCTTTTTCATTGAGATTTTTTTTCTTCCTATATTATCATTCTGTCTGGGTCCCATAATTTCAAAAAAGCATATTAAAAAAAATAAATTGCAGAACAATCAGAAACTTTCCTAAATTTGAAGAAAGGTCTTTGTTCTATTTTTAGCTGAGCAGTTTTAAATTTCTTAATTTTTCAGTTACTTATACAACATAGCTTTAATAATGCAATGCTCATTATAGTATATATTGATAAAATCAGTGGATATCATGTGTGTTTAACAAGCTAAATGAGAAAATTGATGACAAAACTATTTCTAGTACATAAAATTGAAAAAAAAAAGTAGATCTGCTTTTCAGAATTTTTGTGTAAAAAAGATCTTTTTGGTTATGATAGGGCTTGTGGAAGTATATAACATGGGTAAAAATTAGTATTAGATCGTATTTAAATTGTTTTTTTCTGACTTCTAAGCTGTGGTACTTATTGGTAGGTTTAGCTGGACTTTAACCTTATTTTTATGGCAGAAAACCATGGAAATCTTACTTGTCTTGTTGTGCATTGCTGTACTGCACTGCAAATATCAGTCTACGGTGGTTGCACAATGTTAGTTGTAACTCAGATATTTCTTTTTCTAGTCTGGTAAGGTAACTGCAGTAGAACTTCTACTTTCAAAACTAAGGACAGTTATGACTTGCTGCCAGACTTTGCTTGTGCTATTGTAGGATATTCTGGGAGAAGGAAAGAAAATAATGGGAAAAAAAAAAAAAAAGAAAGTATAGTAATTTCACGACTACAAGGTGCACCCTTTTGACTAAAATTTTGGTCCGAAGCCGGAAGTGTGCCTTGTAGTCCGGTGCGTCTTATATAATGTATAAAGTGGTGAAATTTGTCAACCCGGAAGTGCAAGCCGTAAGGCGAGCCGCGAGGGGGGGTGGTGCCACGGGAGTGCTGAGCTGTGTGGGGTGGGTGGGACCCACCGGCTGCAGGCAGCCCTTGGCCAGCAGGAGCCGTGCGGGGAGGGAGGGAGTGGGCAGCCCCACGCTGCCCTGAGCCGTGGGCAGTCCCGAGCCGCCCAGAACCATGGGCAGCCCTGAGCCACCTCGAACTATGGGCAACCCCGAGCCACCACGAGCCGTGGTGGCCCTGAGCTGCTCTGAACCACAGCAACCCTAAGGTGTGAGCCATGGCTACCCTGAGCCGCGGCAACCCCGAGCCGCCCTCAACTGCAGCAACCGTGAACTGCGGCCACCGCAAGCCCTGCGGGAGTGTAGGAGCCTGCGCACAGGAAGGACACTTGGGGCTGCGTTTAAATGCTATACCAATCTGTGAAAAATGTTTGCAAATTGAGTGCCTGCCAGTAAACTCCACGATCGCAGGATTCCGTTACTAATTCGTTACTTTGTTGCGCGCGGCACGGATCTTTGCTGCAAAAAAAAAGTGCGCCTTATAGTCTGGTGCGCCTTATATAATGTACAAAGTTGCAAAATTTGCTGACTCCCGGAGGTGCACCTTATAATCCAGTGTGTCTTATAGTTGTGAAATTACTGTATATTTTGAAGTTATCTTCCAAATTACTATTACTCATCGTGGACATAAAAGAGTTTGATCATATACAAAGAAGAGTTTCCATAAAAGTAACAATATTTTAAATTTGCTCCTAAAAATTAAATGTTTCTTTCCAAAAAATTCCCGAAGTAATAACTTTGTTTTGACTGATAATACAATTGCGTATTTTCACATGAAGGTGGCCTTTGCCAGAAGTCTAATAATTGTTGTCTAAGTTGTCTATTTCTTATTTTTTCAATTCTTAATGGGCTATTTGTATTATTGGGCCAGTTCCTTCATGCAAGCAATTCAAAAACAGAAACTTGAATGCTGATCTTCAGAGTCTCTGTGAGATCCTGATTTGAGAAATTATATTTGAGAACATCAATCTGTAAATTGCACAAAAATTATGGAAATGATCCTAGAAGTACTTTTAGTACATTCTTTGAATCTGTCTAGATACATGTGTCCAGGACAATGATAAGGAAAACATTATTTGATGTTTTGTTTGCTCAGGAATTTGCACACTTGAGTACAAAGTCAACTATATCCCACACAGATCATGGAACATTATCTTGATTGCTACTTAAATTTAGTCAAATATCAAATAAAAGAGCTTCTATAAATTGCTATGAGCCACTTCTTAGTCAACTACCTTGCAAGAAGGTACATTTTATTTTCTCTATGAAGCAGAGTGTCTAATAATTATAACAATTTCACTTTCAGTTGTAAAAATTTCAAATGTGTAGTTTGAATCAACAGATGGAAAACTGTATGCACATAATGCCAGATTAAAAAATCTAATTTTCAAGCGTTAAGTTTTAAGTGCTTTCTAACTCCTTGAAAAGTTTAGCTGTTTGGAAAAATCCATCTGAACTGATACATCAGTGTATTGCCATATTGATTATTGAAAAAAATCAATAAAATCCATTTGTGATCATTTAAAGTCATTAAAATTTCTGTGCTAGAGTAGATTTTTCCTGGTATATCTCAGTTAACCCTAGCTACTCTGAATCACTGATATACACATTTTATATTTTTGTAATATTTCTTTTTTTTTTTTCTTCTTTTTTTTACAGCTATGTAAAATTTTTGTATTGAGGATTAAGTGTTATAAAGAATTGAGGGACCTTTATCAACTAAGGATTTTATAAATTATGAGTAATGGAGCCTATAATGTGGTACCAGAGTATTTCTAAAGAGCAAAAGACAATTTCAGAGAAGCTGTACAACTAAGAAATTATATGTGTATAGATGTGAACATGCTCTCACAAACTGAAGACTACTGTCTATATTTTATGTGATAAGTGCTATTGGTGTTTTTTGGCCTTCTCAGAATCCTGTGGTAAAAGCTCAGCATAATGATCATGCAGGTAGTTCAGGTAATGGCCATCCGAGTGAAAGAGACCTGGAACAAAAATAATGTCACTGCGATAATGGGAAGAAAAATAACTTGATGTTGTCATATATCTAATACGTTCAAGCTAGAGAATGTACAGAGTAATCTCACAGTGCCTAATTCCTTTTTTATTGTTAGTAACTTCCAGGATATTTAATTCAAATTCAAAGTAGGTGGCAAACACTCAAAACCAAATCAGAACTACTGTCCTCCAGTTCACTTGTTCACTTGTCAGTTCTTTCAGCCATGAAGAAAATTGTGGGGGCTAGAGCATCTTTTTAAGAAGTCTTTCCCCCTTGACTTCAAAGGACAATCTCTTTCAAAATATTCAGTGACTGATGACAGTGAATGGGCTAAGGGCAGTAGTCAGAATGCTAATGAATACCCTGATAATGTGGAACATGGACTAAATGGTTATGCATTCTGGTCTTCCACTTATGAATTATATTGTTGGCCATTAACTTTTTTTTCTGTTGGCATTCTAAATAAGTCTCAGAAGAGTGTCTACGTTAGGTTTCTTTCACATGCATGCAAAGCAAGTAGTTTTACTGGATATTTCTCAATAATTTGTGTATCAGTCTTGTTACAGAAGTGAAAGAATTTGAGGCAACAAAAAATAATTTTCTTTAGATAGATTGCTAAAATAATTTTATGTCCAAGAGTGCTACAGTAAGATTAAAAGAGACCTTAAGATCAGAAAACTAGTACAACATTTTAGAAAATTAATAAATTTAATAATAAATAAATAAATAAATAAAATTTAATTAATTAAAAATACATAAATTAAATAAATTTTTAAAAAAACTTTAATTAATAAATTTAACCTACCTACATTTGGGAAGCTTCTAAAATCTATCATCCTTTGCAAAAAGCTTAGAATATTTAACAAGAAGCTTTCCATTTGTATGACTGAAAATTATGTACATAAATCTTTAAAAATAAAATGTTTAAGCTTTGAGATATCATATATCTTTGCAGAACTTGTGGCAGAAATAAAGGATGACCTTTCTACTGAAAGTGTATGGTAAATGACTGTGAACATAGGAAATTAAATTTATAAAGAAAATTGGCCTTTTCAGACCTAACTGATTCAGATAATTTTAAAAATCCCAGCTTAGTTTAGGAGTACACTTTCCATTATGTACTGTTGAAATTTGTTTAATGTTTTATTGCGGACTTACTGTAAGATATTCTAAACCTCAAAAAAACATTGATTTTTCATCAGTTTCTCATATAAAGTTAATCTTCACGATGTGCTAAATCCTCCCTGTATTAATAAAAAACAAACAATATCAGAAAGGAAACAGAGCCGTAATTCTCTTGTTTAATTATTGAAATGTTTGATTTTGAATGCTTCAATGCTTTTTCTTTGTACTTAACCAAATAGATTAATATTTCGTGTATTGCAGAATTTAAATTCTACATTTTTTTCCCCTTAAGGGAAAAAGATGATACAAGAAAATCAGGCGTCCTGACACTATCTTTGGGTATTTGTTTTAATCTTAGCTTACCATTACAAAAAATATTCAAGTAGAAAACCACTTGCTAATTTCCTGGTTGAAGGAGCATTTTTACAGATGTCCACTAAATGTTTTGTCCTTGTATATGTGTAGGCTATAATGATGAAGTGTAGCAACTTTAATTGCATTTAACACAGGAAAATATTTCCATCAAATAATTTTTTAGCTGTACTATTTTAAAATAAAACAAAAGCATTTGGAAATGTTATTTGTTTCTTATGGGGCCACACAAAAATGTAGTTTGCTCCCTCTTTTGGTCTTTCTGTGCTGCAACTGACAAATGAGCAAAAGGCATCCTTTCATTTGCGCAGCCCACTCTGCAAATGTCAAGGTGTTGATCAGAAGTGCTTTGGTATAATGAGGTTTTCTGTCCACAAGGAAATAGAAATGTGCATTGTTGTCAAATAAGACAGCATTGTCAATTTTAGGACCATTCAGAAAGACAAAGAAAGATCAATCCTTGCCAGACAGAAATGTCTGAAATTGGCAGACTTGGCTGTGGTGGGGGGTGCTTTTTCCCAAGTTTTTGAGAAGGTAACATAAACAACAGCGAGTAAACAAGAATTAAAAACTTCAGAAAATTATTGAGAGCATCCTTTTGAATTAAAGAGGCCTTTAAAAGCCATGTGATTTAGACCTTGATCTGCCTGATAACGGAGATTATAGTAATCATGTTTATTCCTTGTGAGTAATTTAAATTATTTTGTCCGAACTGAAGGCAAACAAATAAAACCAGAAATTGAAATGGAAAATTTTTTAGTTTAACTTACTGTTATTTTCCAAAGAAAGGGACTTAACAGTCTTGTCTGCTGGTGGTCTTTGGCCAGAATAAACCCACAAACCAAGATCCTACAGAGTTTGTGGCAGGAAGGTATGATTAGCTATGCATTTTCTGGATCTAGCAGCTAAAATGAAAACACAGAATTATTGTAATGTTGTATTAGAGGTCATAATCTGACAGTCATATCAGAAAAAGGCATTGCTAAAGAGCATTAGCTAAAAAAAGTCAGACAGCCTGCTTTCCAGTCCCTTCAGGAATAAGCTAGTAAAGAGTTTTTATAGGCATGGGACAAAAGAGCTTTTCTGTGCTTTAACCTATTTAAAACTTCCTAAAACAAAGAATTTTTCTTATCTTGTGCATATTTATTCTGTTTCTTCAAGAGGGATGAAAAGGGATATATGGTAACTGTTGACATTACATTTTATAAAGTCTGGAAAGGGAGACAATGGCTACAATAATACACATATAGAAAAAATACAGTAGTGGTGATAGGGGGAGGGTGTTCCTCCATAAAAATACATGATAAAGCTCCTAGTACTTAACCTGAGACTTGAGTTTGATGTGAGAGTATTTTTTGGCATGAATGCAAACTGCTGTGGGTAATATTTTCAGGTCTGAATTTTTTTTTTTTTTTTTTTAATGTATGCAAGGAAAGTAGTTTTCTTTCTTTCTCTGCTCCTCTGTGAAGCTGAGCAACACAGCATTTCATTACTTGTATGTAAATGAAACATTAGTATTAATCCCCTGGTGTTTTGATGCCTGGAGGCATATTTTCAGATTTCACTACTTCATCTAGTGTTGTAAGTAATTGACTGTGGCAAGAAGTCAATGCTCACATTGCAGAAAGTGACAATGACACCACTGTTGCAAGTGCTTTGTCTTTCAGATTAATTGTTTTATATTTGATCAAAATAACATTTTAATGAGAGAAAAAATAGGGAAAAGTAGATTTTTTATTTTAATATCTGCAGTCAGAAAACTATATATAAGATACCAAAGTATTTGCCATTCACTTACTGTACAATCAGGAGATCAATAGATGGTTTTGTGCATGGTCCCAGTCTGAGCAACAGCCCTGCCTTAAAGACTGCATAAGAGGAAGGTAAGTCTGAATTCAGTCAGCCTCAGGGTGGCTGAATCAAGTAAGCCACAATGAAGAGATTGGACCCTTGTCTCTGCTTGGAGCAAAAGGAAGAACCTTCCTTCTTCCCTTAAGTGCCCCTACATAGGATTCAACATTGAGTTCAGAGAATGAAGACTGTGTGAGTAACAGATAAGATCCGTCAGAAGAAGACAGTGCAAATTCTTTCCAACCCACACCACTGTGTGGAACCAATGATACCTTTTCTTTGGCCCTAAAAAATTGGGAGCCAGGCACAGTTAAGGGATGAAGGGTTTTTCATTCAGTATTTAGTAAGGATCTTTATGATGCGCTACTCCGCTAAAGTGGGATGCAGAGCATACACACCCACATGATAGATGGTGTATATAATTTCATAGACCTTACAAATTAACATATTTAACAAAGATGCTCCAATGAGAGGCTTGAATGAATAGAGTGATATTCTCCCACCCCGAGGAATTCTCCCCTGGATGACCTAATCTTAGTTTACAGTATGTATTTTGTGGGAACCCAGGATATTCCCCTGGCTTCCCTGCAGCCTGGGCAGGGAGCTCAGATGCCTTGGCAAGGTGCCCAAAACCCCTGTGAGTTCAATTTAACTCCCTGGGAGAAAATTGCCATCTTTATATGAAGAATTACAAAGTCGCAAAAAATAAGTAGAGTATAAATTAGAGTATTGAAAGGTAGAAAAGTGAACTTTTAAAATTGTTTATATTAGGGGTCTGAACACAAGATGGAGGAATTAGGGCATGTTATGTCCTTCTCTCCTCTTCTTCTTCATGTCATCCATTTTTTGGGTTAGGATGTCAATTCTGGATTGGTGTAGGGGAAAACTGGACAATGCAATGTAGGTGTCATGTATTGGAGATTAATTGTAAACAGTGTGTACGTAATTTATAGTATAAAAGATAAGTCCTGCCCAGGAGGGGAGGCAGAGTGCCTCAAACGACTTGCAGGAGGAACCACTGCAAGTCAGAGAGAAAATTCCTTAGATAAGAAAGAATAAACAACCTTGGAAACCTCAGAAAACGGCTTCTGACTCTTCCTTCGGTGCCCAGGCTGAAAAATAAGAACTCTCAAACCGCCACTACTGTGCGGTGAGTGATCTCAGACCATAAAAGAGATCGTCGCCGTTCACAGTATTTTAGAGAGGACCTTTGTTTTTAAGGATAGAATAAGGCTTTCTGGCCTATAACTGCAAGGCCTCTAAAAGGTTTGGTTTCTTGGCCTAACAGAATATTAGGACTATTTTAAGTTACCAGATTTAAAGGATTACAAATTTGCATGTTAAATGCTACTGAGGATACATAAAAGATATATTACAAAAAAAAGGAAAAGTCATCCTGGCAACACCATAAAAGAACTACTTTTTTGTCCAAATAATTTCTCTAGAGATGTTTGCTGCCTCTCAGGAGCTTGCATTCGTGGAGTCATTGCAATACTGTCAAGCCTGGTGAGCCCTACAGGTTATCATCTGTTCTTACTGTTCCATGCTCTATAATGATGACTACAGGATTTAGAACTATCAAAAAAGACTGTATGTCCCTTGGCTCAAAGTTAAAAGAATCAGGAGCACATATTTTCTTCTATTCCCCCCATCAGAGGAAACAATTCAAGGAGGAAGAGAAAAATTGAGCACTTGGATGCCTAGCTGAGTAACTGGTGCCAAAACTAAGGTTTTGTTTTGGTTGATCATGGATTTACCTTTGAGAAAACGGGCTTGTTGGGATCTGATAGAATTCACCTGATAAGTGGAAATAGAGATCTCACTGACAAGCTTGCTAGATTTATAAGGAGAATTTTAAACTAGATTTAGTGATGGAACAGGATGGAGTTTTCAGGAGCAAAAAGTTCAAGAGCTACTGATGCCTTAGAAACCAACAGAGCAAACTCTGTGAAATGTCTCAGAGAAATTAGAGCTTTTTCCTCTAAAAAGATGGCATGGTTGATAGAACAGCTGAAGTGCTTCTTCAGTGCACATATCATGTGTAACAAGCAAAGGGAGTTGGAAGCCATTGTGCTGTTACAAAGCTGTGATCAAAACTCCATCACTGAAACCCAGTGGGATGAATCACATGACTGAAGCACTGGAGTCAATGGCTATAAATTGCTTAGAAGGAACAGGCAAAGAAGAAAGTGTGTTGCCCTCTACATAAAAGATTGGGTTGACTGCAGAGAGCTTTGGAAAACAGTGATGAATGGACTGAGGTCTTATGGTAAATTTAGGGCCAAGCCTTAAAGCTGGTTTTTACCATGAGACTGTGAGCTCAACAGGAGAATGCTGGTGAAGCATTCTTAATTCAACTTCAGGAAGCACACATCCAGGCTGCAGTCCTGCTGGGGCCTTCAGTCCTAGTGACAACTGCTGGAAAAGTGACATGGCAAGTGTAAATAGTGCAGAACATTCTTGGAGTGCATTGAGAATAATTTCTTAATTCAGAAAACAGTCCAACCAGGGAAGTTTACCAACCTGGATGGAATAATTAGAGGTGTCAAGAATAGCAACCCTTCAAAACTTCAGTGATCGTGTCTGGGTGGAACTCAGAATTTTGTGAGATATGGGCCCGGTAAGAGTGAAACCAAGACCTTGAATTTTAGGAGAGCAAATTTTCAGTTCTTTAGGAAATTACAATACAGGGCCCCCAGGAATAAAAGAGCAAACCCGTCCTGGAAGGCCATTAAGGTTTTTTTTTCATAAATCACATAAGTTTTCCATTGCGTAAGCAGGCAAGGAGTGAAGGAGATCAGAATGTTAAATAAGGATCTCCCGGTCAGACTGAAGCATGAGAAGGAAATGCAGGCAATTGAACCAGAGAGGTATATACTGGAAAGAATACAGAGTATTCTTCATGGCTTTAAAGGGATGGGATCAGAAAAGGTAAGGCACAGTTAGAGAGGGATTTAGCGGGGGATAAAGAATAAAGAAGGGTTTCCAAAAATAATGAAGAGTGAAGAATGAGAAGAAAGGTTTCCAAGAGATTTGTTGAAAAAGAAAGATTAATGAAACCACCTTCCTGATATATAGGTAGGAGTAATGAGAACCATCCATTAGGCTGGGATTCTCCTAAAGTTTTTTTGTCTTTTATTGTCACTAATTATCACCCTTCTCACATCTCTCAAGCCACTGAATCTCAAGTCAAGGACTGGGAGGATGAAATCCCTTTGACCATAAGAGCAGATTAGGTTTGAAGCCACTTGAGGACCCTGGATCCATGGGAACCAAAAAGATTTTTTCCAGGATCTTAGTGGAAATACCCAGCTCTAGTTGTTAAGTCATCATATTTCAGAAGTCTGATGGCAGAAGTGTCCAATGACTGGAGAAAGGGTATATTGCACCCATTTCTTAAAAGAGTAAAAATGAGAAGCCTAAGAATTATTGATCAGTCAGCCTCATCTCTCTGACTGGCAAGATCATGGTGTAAGACTTCTGAAAAATGTTGAAACATATGGAAGATATGAAGGTGACTAGAGACACCCACCAGATTAATTAATGGCAAATCATGACTTACCTAGTGGTCTTCTATGATGGACTGATTGAATTAGTAAAAAAGGCAAGAGTAGCTAATGCAATAGAAATATGAAATGGCTTAGTTGGAAGGTATAACATTAACTGGGGTAGTGATTGGAGGCAGAGACATGACCCTCTGAGCTTCATATGACAAAAGCTTCTTTATTCCTCTGGACCCTTCTTAAGTAGAGGCTTATACCCTGTCTATACACATGTGCTTGGTTGGGGTCTTAACACACCCATTACTCTGGCCAATGATACATCTGCACTTACAGTTCAATGAATTGACTGGGATCCTTTTTATGTGATCAAATCCATGCTATCATTGCTCACCCAGGGATATGTTTACTTCTAGACTGGTTGAGTTTGGGGCTGGAGCTTCAGACTAGTTGCAATGTGACAGGAAGGCATGTTTAAAGATCATCTAGATCCAAGCCCTTGCCATGGGCAAGGAACGTTCCTCTAGACAAGGTTGCTCAAAATCAGATTTCAGGGAACAGGGCATCCTTTCAGGGATGAGGCATGCACAGCTTCTCTGGGCAACCTGATACAGTGCCTCATCATTCTAACAGTGAAGAATTTCCCCAAGTATATAATTAATTAGGCTACTCTAAAGACTTCTTTTTTTCCAGGCTGTACAATCTCAATTCTCTTAAGCCCTTCCTCATGGGAGAGTTGCTCCATCCCTCTAATCGTCTTTGTGGTCCTCTGATGGGGATTAGGTTTTTCCGCTGCAATAAGTCAGTGTCTTTCCTATGCTGGGGTCTGAAGAGCTGGAAGCAACACTGCAGGTGGGTTTTCATGTCATGTGCTTGGACTTTTGTAAGGCCTTTGATTCAGCCCCCCACAACATTCTTGCCATTAATTTGGATACATATGCATTTGAAAGATGGATTTATTAGATGAATGAGGAACTGGATGACTGGCTGCATCTAGAGTTACTGGTTACTGTCAATAGCTGAAAGTTTACAAGTTTTAGGAATTAAAGATTATAATTAAAACATTGTAGAATCAGAGCTGAAGAGTGGACATTATGGGTGAGACTGTGTTGAGGCTCCAAGTTAATAGAGCTTTTTCTAACTTATTGATAAGGGATAAGAAATTAAGAAAATACAAAAGAAATTAAGCACAGTAATTTCACGATTATAAGCCGCACTGAGTATAAGCCGCACTTCTGGGTTTCAGCAACTTTTTGGTTTTTTGTCCATATATAAGCCGCACCTGATTATAAACCCCATGTTACAATACAGAGTGTGATAAAAGGTATCTGTTCTATCACCATCTGTTGAGGGTGGGGACAGTGATCCTTATCTCAACGGCAGATAATCTGCTAATGGGCCATCCATTGAAACCAGGTTGGGCATTGTTCTTTATCTTTTCACACCCCATCCTTCCTCCAGGGAGTCATTGTCTGCTAATGGCCCATTGAGTCCCACTGTGTGACTGATAAAATTACTACATCCCATTGAAAGTTGCTCCAGCCAAGGGGAAGAGCCCAACATTTCTTACCAAGATAAAAACAGAGGTTTTGGGGCGCTAAGGTAGCCCCTTTCTCCACTGGACTCCAGTGGAAAACAGGATTTCTCCACATCACCACTGGACCTCCAGAGGGAAACTGCACCTTCTGCAGGAGCACTGCTTCAACTGAATCACATCTGTCACTGCATGAGGATGCAGCCACCATTTAATGGGACTGCTACCAACACCCTGCCTGACGGGGTGTCAGGTTGTACTCTGACTTTGTCGGGGTTTGGAGTTTGTCTCTTTGTAGTACTGTATTTCTATTTTGATTTCCCTAGAAAAGAACTGTTAATTTCCATATTTTTGCCTGAAAGCCCCTTGATTTCCAAATTATAATAATTTGGAGAGAGGGGGTTTACATTCTCCATTTCAAAGAGAAGTTCCTGCCTTTCTCGGCAGACACCTGTCCTCCAAACTAAAACAGCAACTTTTCGTTCTTTGTCCATATATAAGCCGCACCTGATTATAAGCCGCACTTTGGGTTCGGACCAAAATTTTAGTCAAAATGGTGCGGCTTATAATCGTGAAATTACTGTATTTTCCTAAAAACTGTTATTTTTCTGAGACTAGACCAAGCTCGTAAGCATATGAGCACTTTGGTTTTTGAAGTTGTGTCAACATCCTAAATCATACTCAATTCAGATAATACACATAGAAATTTGGTTTCGAAGTGTATTTGATTCTGCAAATTAAATGGAAAACATAAGTTTTCAAGAGCTGGAGGAGATCAGTAAAACAGGTAGCAGAAAAATCAGCTATGATTCTTTCACTCCTGCCAGACTCCTGCCACATATCAGATTTCTATTTCTGAACCTGAGATTTGTCAAAAATTCTCAAAGAAAATTTTTCATTTTAAAATATTTTACACTCATTGCAAAATTCAGCTTTCTTTCTGAGACTTGCTTTAGGAAAAGGCATGGTCCCATTTATTTGTTTGATTGCTTGATTGTTTAAAAGTGGTTAGTTTATAATTTGGCAGAAGATAATAATCAAGCATCCAGGACAGGTAATATATTAGACTTAACCAAACAATGAAGATTAAGATCTTAATTCATGAGGTATTCTTGATTGTGTCTAATTCAACTTAGTTTAATGTATCACACTCTCTTAAAATTAACATGGCATAAGTAATAAACTCCAGTCATGTAACTTGACACTTCCCGGAATTTTCCAGGCACTTTATGGTATTCAAAGAAATAGCAGTTTCTTAAAATGAATGAAAAGACCAACAGAGTTGTAACTTCTCATACAATAATCTGCAAATTGTGCAAACTCTTCCGAGCTAATCAAACTTACTGGGCAAAGACTATGTTTAATTTTAAGTTTCTTAAGGAATGGCATATGCTTAGTAAAAAAACACACATAAAAAAGATCATATTTCTAGGAATGTCACTTTTTAAACTGTACAGGAAGACTACAAAGTAGGCAAAACCTTGATACTTCGTGTCAAGCAATTATCCTTCTCTAGATAAAAGACTTAGGAAGTATATTTCTGATAATTAGTCCTACTATGCTTTCCATAATATTTTTAGTATTATCCTCTGTGTTTTCTCTCAGCATTCATATGTCCTAGTACTTTCTACACAGAATGACAGTGTCTTTAGAGAACTCATTTTCTCAGGACTCAGTTACACTTTTTTTTCTTTTTTAACACAAATCACTAATCTGTCATGTATGTCTGTTTTCTACCCTGACTCATATTCACCATTCTTTCCAAACAATATAGTGAATTTTAACAGTCTTTTTACTTCTGCACAAAGTTACAGTAATTTCACAAATACAAGCCGCACCAATTTGACTAAGATTTTGCTCCTAAACCGGAAATGCGGCTAATACTCAGGAGTGGCTAATATGTGAATAATTTTCTGACATTTACAACCTCAGAAATGCCAGCCAGAGTGCCGAGCCGAGCAGCTGCAAAGTCGGCATTTTGCGATTGTTACAAATTGTTACTCTGTTGCACCACGGGTGGAGCCTGGCTGCCTGCAGGCAGCACAGGGGGCGGGGAGAGAGGAGGAAGAGCTCCCTCCTTCCCTCCTCTGCCGCAGCCTGGGGGAGAGACGGGGGGCCCCGCGCCGCCATTGCCGCGGCACTGGGAGGCGGCGGGGGACCCACGCCGCCATTGCTGCAGCCTGGGGAGGAGGGGGGGATCCGGGCCGCCACCGCTGTGGCTCTGGGAGGCGGTGGGGGACCCGGGCCGCCACTGCCGTGGCTCTGGGAGGTGGCGGGGGACCCGGGCCGCCACCGCTGCGGCTCGGGGAGGTGGCAGGGGGCTCCATCCCTGCCCACCACCGCGGGAGCGAGGGGGGCTCCGTCCCTGCCTGCCACCACAGGGCAGCGCCGGGCCGTGGTGACCGAGCCCAGTGGCAGCGGCGGCTGGCCCCCCGTTGCCCCGCCAAGCGGCAGCGCCGGGCTGGGCCACCTGGCCCCGTCGGCAGCCCCGAGCAGGCCGAGCCTACACAACCCGAGCCGAGCCAGTAAAACCCGCCCTGCCGCCATTCTGTTACTATTTGGCAACTTTGTTGCACGCGGGTCCTCGCTGCGAACGACAGAGCGGCTTATACTCGGGTGCGGCTTATTTATGGACAAAAAACGAAATATTTGCCAACACCCAGAGATGCGACTTATACTCAGTGCGGCTTGTATTCATGAATTTACTGTAATTTATGATTTTAGAGTTAATCTTGAAAACAAATCTTCCCTTGAAGTCTTTCCCAATTATTAAAAAAAAAAATACTATTTCAGCTTGTGGTCTCTGTAATATTGTATTACTTGGTCTTTCACTTACCTGTGTAATAATTGTTATCTTTTGTGAATACAGCTAAGCTTAAACAGAGAATCCTGGCAAAATCCCCATTTCCCACAGAACATCTAGCTCAGAAGTTTATCTCCAAGACAACGGAAAAAGCTGACAAACTCAGATTGCTTTGAAGAATTCAGATGATGAGGAGGGATGAAATTTTTTTTAGTTTTTTGACTTTTTTTTTCTCTCTCTCTCTTTTTAAAAAGAAATTTATTTTTTATTTTTCATTTTTTATTTTTTATTTTTTATTTTTTATTTTTTATTTTTTATTTTTTATTTAAGTGGCTTCTACCTGAGGGTATCTAACATTAGAAACCCAAAAAGCAACTGCAGAAGAAATTACAACAAAAACAAAGTGGACAAAATTACTGGAGAAGTGATTTTAAGAAACAAGGGATACACTAATCATTATAAGAAAAGCAGACAGCAAGTATGTATAATGAATGGAAGTAAAATGTGTGTATATGGTCCATGCTGAAACTTAATGCTTGTTTAGATAAACCTCGCATCACAGATTTTTAATTTTAAAACAACTTACTGGAACAATAAAATTGCTTTCCTTAGAGCACTTTCATGTTCCTATTTTTTCACACAAATTTGATGGATCTTTTAATGCAAGATAGTTTGCCCACGCCTTCCCCATTCCCACGTGGTAACACTACTGGGAGATGCCTAAAAACAGCTGTTGGTCTGATGGCTTCCCTAGCTCCCACAGTAGTTTTTATCATACAACAGTAATTGTAGGGAGCAAACATATTTCTCTTCTTCTAACCTAATGAAACACTTTGATGGAAGTTAACTTAATACTGGGTTTTTTCCCTAAGTTGTAGATGTCAGAAAATATTCCATTCATATAGGATAGCAAAGTGTCCATGATGATAAAGTAACCTGGAAGATCTTTTTTGTCTTTTAAGAGGCAAGAGTCACTCTCTGAGGCATAGAACAAAAATTGTGAGCCGTTTTCCTTTTCTGTCCTCATTCTTACCTCTGATAGGTCCTGTTAAAAATGCTGACAGACATGGCTTCTCAGATTTTGCTAACAGAGATTAGCAAAAGAAGAAATTTAATTAAAAACACAGCCCCAGAAATTATAAAAGTAGATGTCATGGTGGTTCAGTGCTTCAGCTTTTCTCCGCTAGCAATTTATGTTGACATTTGTATTTGGTCACACGTGCAGTGAGTTTGGTTCTTAATTTAATCTTCAGTGAACATTTGTCTATATCACAAAATCAGAATACATTTCTGCATGACTGATAATCTGTTCTCCTGAGAGTCTTGGGACCAGAAAAGCAAAGCTTCACAGGTCAGAAATTAAATGCACTGGTAGAGCTGTACAAGAGAGCTTATCTATCACACACTCTGTGTGTGCGTGTGTGTGTGTGTGTGTGTGGGTGTTGTACTTGCCATTTCTATTCTGCAGATGTTTGAGCATCCTATGCTTACAATAGTATTACTACACCACCAAGCTTTTCTGGCCAGGAAATGGTTATCCAAATATGTACATTATTTTGTATTGTCTAGGTTCTACTATTATGTCTTTGCTAATGGCTTTCAATATGAATATTTCCCTATCTGATGAGACTCTTTGGAGTCTGGAAGAAGTAGTATCTGTTGCCATAGATACCCATAAAGTTTTCAGGAAAAAAATTCACAATTGGTTCTTTATTAGCACTACCATCAGTGAAGTGAGATGAATAAGATTCAATCAGTTTTGACCTTTGAATGAGAATTTCAGTTCAAGAAAAGAGAAACATAGATATTCAATTGTGGCCAGATGATGAAATAAAAATAGACCCAGAAAAGTTTTTTTCAAGTGAGTAATATTAGTGAATGTCAGCACAATAATTTGAGTGTTAATCCTAGGTTTGTAATTTATTATGCTTTATTGTATTTTTATTTTGCAGGCATAATACAAATAATAAGATCACATATCATAATACTTTTAGTGCATCTTTTAAAAATATTCTCAGGGTGAAAAAATATATCTTAGTCTATATTGCACACATTGTAGAGATGAAAAAATATAAATCATAGCAATTTTTGTATTTCATCCATTATAAATACTTTTAAACAACTTTCACTAGCTATGTGATTTAAAAAAGCATCTTCTACATCTTGACCATAGTTAGTCTAAGACTGCCAGCATTATTCTATAGGCAATAATAATGTGGTCAGTTCATTCATGAGGACTCTGTTATAATACCATTCCATACAAACTATGAACAAATTAATTTTGAAACTAGCTCTTCCCATTCTTGCAGATTCAAAATATGTCAATACAAAAAAATGCTTAACAAAATGATATGATGGAAAAGGGAATGTTTCACCAAGTCAGATTTTTATTTCTGTTGCTTCTGTTATGTGACAAAACCACAAGTTGATATGCAATCTACAATGATTTACAAAGCTCTCATAATACTTTAGAATTGTATAAATGCTGCTGGTGTGTCTCAAAATGATTTACTGCAATTTGTCACATTTTGAAAGTCTTCCAAAACAGACTGATGACATATACTAAAGAACTTTCAATGAAATCTGAAATGGTTCATTTGTTATGTCAACTGGAAAGCTTTAAGTGATATCTGAAAATCATTTTAAGATTTATTGAAGTGATTTAAAATATCCCTTAATGGTAATTTGGCACACTGCATAGGCAACGTTGTCATTAAGCAAGATAAGAAAATCATTTCATCACATTTTAAAATTATTCCTATCAGTCTGTGGTTGTAATTGCACTGCTAGTGAAATCTATCACTTTAAAAATACAATTGTGGAACTAAAGACTGATGTCAACATCAACACTAGCAAACAGTAAACTGAAAGGGATGTATATGTATATGTATATGTATATGTACATGTATATGATGTCCATACACACACACACACATACATCAATATTGCTGAAAAGATACAGTTCAAAGAAAATTATGTTTGAAATTGCAACTCATTACCACTTTCCAAAAATCCCTGTAAAAATGCATCTATGCTTAAGTCAAATATCTTGCCTTTAAACAGTGGTAATGAATCATTAGAAATTTACTCTGTATCTTGTTGCGCAAAAATACTTAGGAGTTACCATCAATATGCCATCTTAAATCTAAGAAATTGTAGCAATTGGTTCTCCTCTTATGCATAGCGTGTACAGTTGGCAGCCAATTCAAAGATATTTTTTCCAGCTGATGGGAGTATTTTCCATTCTCTAACTACTTTTATGAGCACATTAAAGTTACAGGTTTTCATTACAGTATTAGTTAAGAAAGAACATATGTGCAAGTGTACATGGTCATACATGCCTGCACCCTTATAGTGTGCATCCAGCCACAGGAGATTGTTTACAAATATAGTGTTGCCTACTGAAATAGATGGCACTGAGCAACATGTTTCTAAAAGCATAAAGAAGAATACTCTCAACACATAAAATCATGTACTCATGCAAACTGAGTGAATTTCAAAGTTGTAAATCACAGAATTTTTCCAGTGCAATGTAAAGGAATTAACCCTTGAAGTCAGTGCTAGAGTTGATAAGCAATTTTAATAATTATAAAAATAATATAATTCAATACATTTTATAGAAAAAATATTTATGTTAATGAAATTTGGATAAAATATTTTCCTGTATTAAAAATATCCCTTCACCATCCTCCTAAATGCTGCAAATATTAGTGCACACATATTTTTTTTAGCCATTTTTCAGTTGGTAAAATTTCACCTTTTTTATAACTAGAGTGTATGCGCAAGCACAAAGAGCTGTCTCTTCAGTTGTGACAAGAAAAGACAATCAGGCAGTTTTCATGGGAGAAGAATACTTTTTAGGCACATGCAAAATATTTTCACATTTTCTCTAAGTAATTGAACCCTGCTAAACACTTTAGAGAAGTATTTTGTGAAAGGTTCTTGCATTTTTCAAGTTCTGTATTACCTAGAAACTGATGACTGATACACATAAAGACAGTGGTGTATTTTATTTTTTCTACTAGAAAGCAATATTAGAAACCTCTTTTCAATTAAAGAGTATGCTTTTAAAACAATGGAATATTATAAATAAAATGGCATTTTTACTAAATCAATGCTGCTTTTTAAAAGGTATGAATTATAGTGTCTCCTTTAAAGTTGCCAGCATTATTTCTTCAAAAATCTTTTGATGCCATGCAAGATTTTGTCTTTATAGAAATAAATACCCTGTAATGGATTTGAAGAAGTGTTATTGCTGTCATGCTTTTCACTTCTGTGTAGCCTTATGTGAATAAAAAAATATCTAAATCCATCTAATTAGTGCCATATCTTAGTTAAATATTTGTATGATAATAAGAAGGTTTTTTTCATTGCAAAATACATGCTTTTTACATTTAAGACAGAATAATACTTGGGAAAACAAAACAAAATATCCAAGATTCTTTTGATTGTCAAAGGTTCCCTTTGTAGACCTTTGTCCTTTTAACTTTACATAGAAAATTGACGATTCCTTTCCTTCTATATATTATTTAAAACATATAAATTATTCTAAGACTACAAGGTCTTAATTTTGATTTCTTGACTGTACAGAAAACGTGCTGTAAAAAGGTAAAGACCATGTGAAAAATATACTAAATATTTAATGCACTTTCTGAAATTGATTCAGAGTAAGTCTATCTTACTACTCCCCTCCAAAAGATGCTTCCCTTTTTCTTTTTTCTTTTGGTGTTTTCTTTGTTTTAGTTTTTTTTTTTTTTTTTGGTCATTTTTTCCTCCAGTAATTGTAAAAAAAGCATACTAAAAAAATTCTAATGCCATCAGAGATAAACAAGTGCATGTAAGGGTCGAATGGGACTTGTCCTCTGTGCAACTGTTTCCTGTTGAGGAGGAAGAATTTCCCTGTGACCATTTTCACTCTACTTTTCTCAACTCCTGGCAAACCAAGCAAGCCAGAAATATGGACCTTCCCACATGACAAACAATGCCTTCAAGCATTTCTTCAAATCTGACCTTGTTTTCATGTGAGTGTTATGGTATTGAGTAATTTTATTGATTAAAAAAAATAAAATAAAGAATATTGCCGTGATCCCTGATGTGTGAATATTTATGAATCTCCAAATTAATTTAAACTTCATGCTTCAACAAGTTTTATGTTTCAGACTTTTCAGACTTAATATCAGTATTTCCTTATCTGCTGTTTAGATAAATGCTGATATGCAAAGCAGATTTTATAAAACAGAAATTTTGAAGCATGAATTAACAAAAGGTATATGCATTCAGAATACTCACATTTTCATGAATACTGCAGTTTTTTGTTGCTTTAACATCTAAGTTCTAAATATTAAATCACCCTGAACACACTGACAGCTTAGTGTCTCATACTAAGCCATTATTCTGTTATGAGAGCTTCAAATATATGTTAGTGACTAGTAAAATATTACTTATAACTTGTGTTGGACAAAACAGAGAGATCAGATAATGTAGATGGTTACTTAGCAGGAGTACTTTAAGGAGAAACAAGCAATATCAAGAGAAATATTTTATTATTTCCATTAGAACTTCTGGAGATTAGCATATGGAAACTGCTATTAATGCTATTAATTTCATTTGCACTTTGCCTCTCAAGTGAAATTTTTATATTCCTCTCAGTGTTTTGCATGAAAGAGGCTCTTTCACTGATCCAAACTTTCTGAGATAGGTAAAACCTAGTATCATTGCCATTTTCTAAGTATCATTAAAAGGACATGCATCTATTTTTGTAAAGAAAAGGAAATTGCCGATGGTTTCTCTAAATCTATTCTGTGATTTCAATTTCTATGATATTTTTCTATTTTCTTTTAAAAAAATGTGCAACTGTAGTGTTAAAATAACTGCTGTATTGCACAATTGATATTGAGATGATGCTTTATACGTAATCAGACTCTGATCCTTCAGGATTAAAAGAAATCACTGTATGAGTGATATTTGTGATCTGAAAAAAATTAGTAGAATCCAAAGCTCGTGTAGTGCAAAACATGTTCTGTCATCCCAAAGTAAGATTTTATTGAGACTCTCTGGCATTTTTATGTGTCTTACTGATGAATGACACAGCCTTTGGACAGGCATGTGTTACAATTTCATCTTCCATGATAGTCATGTCATTATGTTGTTAGTTTAAAGGGAAGAGAGAAAGAACAAGGAAAAAACCACAGGAGGGAATCTCATTTTGGTAAGGACACATGAATCATGTTCAGCATGTGCACCTTGCTATTATATGCCCATTAAAATATCATAGAATTTTATTACTGTATTTATTTTGAAATAATCTGAAAAAGAACTACACTGAACTACAGATAGCATAGTTTAAGGTTCTTTATATTAAAACACCAAGGGCATCCTTAGTAATTACAGTAGACTCAGCATGCCTTCCTAGTGTATAATCACCCACAGAAGTGCATATGTATTACATGTATTATTTTCTTAAATATAAAAATAGAGAAATACACATTAAAAAATAAGAAAATATACATAACAAGAAGTTTCATTAGGCATAGATTTGATGAGGATTTAGCCCATCTGCAACAATGGACATTCATCAGATTGGTACTTCATCATCTCTAGAATAGTGCTTGATTGTATATAACTGTGGAGAAGAAAAACTGATTGTTTGCATTGCAGCTTTTCTTAGCTTTTCTTTGCTTTAATGAGTTATATGCTTTACACATAGCTTTGTGTCCAGGGGATATAAAGTTTTCACAAAATCAATGATTTGGCTGCTTGAGACATTCTACCATGCACAATGTCAATGGTCTTCAACACTCAAGGGTGGGAATAATGGAGCGCCAGGAATGCAAGGATTAAGAAGTCAGCAAGACTGAGTCCCTTTTCAAAAAGTTCAAGATAGGTAGCCAGAGGCCTTCAATTAACAAATTTAACCTTCACAACTTGCAAAAATTATGAAGGATTACTTTTCATGACCCTTTTCTATAATTCTGAAGAACTTGTAGCGGTATCCTTGAAGTGGAAGTACTGCTGGGGTACACAAGTACACTAGTTATGATAGATGCATAATTTCATGTATGAGCATAAATCAATATTAAAAGAATTACTGATTTAATTTTATTATTTAAATTCCTTACAATAATTCTTCAACATTTCTTATGATTATGAGTTTAGGAATAAAAATGAAAGGTAAAAGGTGTCAATCATTTAATATATAACATTTGATTGTATTTTCCTCTGCTTTTTAATAATATTGAAAATAAATCGAAGTCCTCCAGCTTCACTCCTCCAAAACATTGCCAAATTACAATACAGTTATTTTAACACTTTTCTTTCCATTCTGTAGGAAGAGGTCACTTGGTGTAATATTGAATGTAATAACATTGGTGCAATTACTTTTATCTAATGGTCAGATATTTTCTGAGACAGTTTTCTGATTTTTATAGGAATCCCATTGACCTAGCAAGATATTTTTGTGCATAAAAGAGAGGAAGTTTTTTCTTGTGGAAATATAAGTACAAACTCACAGATTATGTTTTTTCCCTTTCTTTTATTGTAGAAAAATATTGTGTCTCTTCTCCTGGTATTCCAGCAAAGTTACATTCACTATATCTTCATTCCATCTAATCACATCTGTGTTTTAATACGAAAAGATGCCAATTTTTTTTTTTTTAACTGCTTGTCAAGTTATCATTGCTGACATCTTCAAAATTACTATTCATAGGCATGGTCTAATCAAATAATAAAACAAACCCACAAATTATCTGTTCTGTATTCTGTTTTATACCAAGGATCACAAATCAGAAAACAGTCCAGAAAAAAAGCCACCGTTCTGAAACTCAAATGTGTTTCTGAAACACTTGAGAAGAATGGAGTGCAGAGCAGGCATCTATGATACTTTCTCTAGGGAATTAACGATTGACTCTCAAAACCTGTATAAAGAAAGCAAAGTCACAAAACATCTATTTGTAAAATCTCTTTGTGATCTTTTTTCTTTTTATTTTTGGTGGTTCCTCCTAACTGTCTAGCAATCTCTTAGTGTTTCCCACTAAGTGGTTATTTATATTAGAAAATCATGTCTCCTATGTGGAGGACCATTTTTTTAAATCATCAGAAAAAGGCAGTTGTTAACTCTCCATTTCATACTGTATTAGCTTGTTTCCCTAACCAGTATTAATTTTATGAATGCCATTAATAAGAAGAAATAAAATTAAATTATTTATTGAGAAACCAAATTGGTGAAAGGTATACTTTATCTGTGTCTTTTTGTATTTTAAAAATAGATACGGAAATTAAAATAAGATGTAGAAGACCTTGGTTAGACTTAAATGTTTTCTTAGAAGTAAGAAATCATATAAGTTCAGATTTTGCTTTAATCTATATTTTTATTTTCTTTACGGGAAAGAACACCGCTAGTGCTATTTCATTGCCATTGTTTCTATTGATATTTACATTTCTTAATTTTTTTAATTTGCAGATGAAAGTGCGTGACTTAGACATTTCATTGGTTACATGACAGAAGGATTTTAAAAACAAAGTAGAAATAAATCAAAATGTAAAATTAATTTTAAAAATACCTAGAAGATTCAGCTTCTAGTTCAGCAGTGGAAACCATCTGTCTCATATTATTTTTCTTGTAGCATTGAGTATGTCACAGAATGAATGCCTAAGGACATCTGTAGTAAGATCACTACTTATTTTACATTTCAAGTATTCTCCAAAATTTTTGAAAAACACTGCATGATAATGGATTTGAAAGTGCTAATGTATTTTAATACCTTTAATAAGGTATTAAAACTAGTGAGAAAATGTTTTATTACAAAATACCATTGAAAATATGTACTTGAAAATATAGGCTCTCGAGATAAGCATATACAGCAGCTGTTGGGCCAGCTGCAACATAGCACTATCTTCTCCAAGCTCTTCACAGAAGCCTCACCATACAGTCATAATTTTAACAAAACATACTCAGAAATATGTATACAGTAAAATCCCTGATTTGATGGAATACTCCCAGGATTCAACAGGAGTAAAAGACTGTTTTAAAGCATATTTGTATAGTGAACAATCTCTTTGGTGACTGTGGTATCATATTTGACAGACGGTGTCCTTGGACTTCCATTGTGAGCTGGTCTTCATTTCTAAAAGGCAACTCTGATTAGCCTGACAAAGCATCAGCACAGTTAAAAGTGAGTGAGCCAGAGTCTATTCCTGTCTATGTATTGCCAACAGAATTGTTTATTGAATTTCAATTACAATGTCAGTCAGTTATGGTGTGTAATTTCTTCTGTTTTTGTACCGCCAGGAGAAAATGAGAGGTGTTATCAGAGCCTGAGCTGAAGACAGAAGTGCTTCACTAATAGCATATATGTTTTGAAAATCCTTCCCTACACATTACTGCTATTCTAATGAATGAATCCAAAATAAGTTTCAGATTCAGAAGAAAAAACAGAAGCAAAGCAAAGCAAAGCATACCAAACCAAGCCAAACTACGGCAGCTAAATTAATTTTAATCATATACCAACATATTTAGGAAGTCAATAAAGCATGGTAAATGGAATTCTGCATTTTTCTGAGTTAATATTCAAAGGTGAATTCCACTGAGAGGAGATAGTGGTGTGAACGCAGAGCACATTTTTTGTGTAATAGAGTGGGGTGTTCTGCATGCATATTCTTTAGGATTGAGAAGAAAACAAGAACTAAAGTGGAGCTTTTCTTAAAATAATCATAATTATAGTGGGGATTTTTCATGCATAATATTAACATAATATAATATAAATATTTTTAAATTGTATATAATTATAATTTTTAAAAAATTCCAGTCAGCCTATAATATTCATACAGTTATAGTGTAGGCTAACATAAATGCTGTACCAAGCCCTTTTGCTGTCCTATGCCTGTCTCTGTCCCATTTCTCTAGTTCTTTCAAACTATTCCAACTTTAAGGTAATGGATGCATCTTCCTCTTCAGGGAACCAACACATTTTGGAGGGAAAAGATCATGAAACAATAGGATAGATAAAATAAACCGGACCATAGGTTTTCCCTTCTCTGCTCTCTGGATGAAGGAAAAGCAGGATGATTATATTCAGTACAGTACCAGCAGAGCCCGCAGAGAAGTTGTTTTTTTTTTTCCCTGTACGTAGAGAGAAAAATGTTGCCACTTTTCTGGGATGACTGGCTCCACTATCTTTGAAAAATAAATGAGGTAGACTATATATTAGGCCTTCTGAGTTACTTGCAGCAATCCATTTTCCAATGAAAGCTTTAGTCAGGTGTACCTAAGTGTATCCAGGGAGCTGGTCAATGGTAGTGATACAGAGCAGCAGCTTTTTCCACTTCAAAGTTTCTTCTTACTGGTAACAATAGGGTCTTCATAGTGACTGCTTGCAGTACAATGATAAATTAAAGAATACTTTACCACTGTTCTACCAACTAATAATAGTCAGAGCAATTACAGCCATTTATTACAATACCACATTCTCCTTGCCAAAGTGAAAACAGCAGCTGCATTAAAGCAGAGGCTAAAATACAAGCCTTTAACAATTTTTTAAATTAAAAACCAAAAAAAAAATCATTAATCTCAACAAAAAATCTGTTCAGGATGTGCGACAATATATAGGATATATATATGTGAAATATTTCTGTCTGTAGATGGAAAGGTTTAGCATAACATCAATAAGTTCAACTAAAATTAGCTACTGATTTTCTTTGGAAATATGCATTAGGTTATGAAAAGTCAGAAGAACACCCTTCAGTGGCAGCAAAGCTTAAACTGAGACTAAAACTCAAGAAAACTTCGCTCCGGTATCTTTCTCATTATAATACCTAAACAACCTTTGCCTGATACTTTCATGATATTGAGGAGTAATAGGGAAAGTTTGTATAAATTCTAGTGATATGCTTCTGTTTATGTATTATACACTGTTAAAAACACTTCTGCAACACATATGTGCATAGGGACTAGCAAACTATAATAGCATGTAGTTCTTCTTCGTAGAAAGAGCTATAAAAATGGGTCCTAGTGGACCTTGAAAAGCCAGGAATAGTATGATATAGGAGTCCCTAGGCTACAAACAAGTAAACAGTGGTCCATTGGTGGCCATCAAATCATGGAATATGAGTCAGCATTTGGTGTATGAAGAGGAAGAAGGAGACATAAGAAGAATGACAAAGGTCAGTAAGACCAAAACCAAAATGATTTGTGTAAACTGCAGTCTGAAGGAGGGAGCTTCTGTAGATAGGGTTCCCCCACCAGTCCCAAGACAGTACAGGTGCTCACTGAGTGCTGGTGCAGAGGAAGTACTGATGCTGTTGCTCTGTATGCATACTCTCTATGTTGCTTTTGCTATGGGTTGGCTATCACAAATAACCAGTAAGCGCCTTGCTGTGATTCATACATATGCACAGGTAAATATATTCCTACATACATACTATTTATACAAATAGATACAGAGAGAATAAAGAGAGAAATTCCAGGTGCATAAATTCAAGCTGTGTAACTAAGTGCCTGATATATCTGTAAATTAATCTACACTGTATCCAAACTAACGGTATATGGGTTAACTAGCCATGATCCCTGGGTAGACATTTCCCTTCTTTTCCCATTCCTCCTTATTCTTTGGGTTTTTATTATGATAATATTGATTAAAATAAAATAAAATTTAAAATGAATATTCAGAAAAAGAAAATCTTAAACATGGTTGATCAGTAGTAGGAGGTGGAAAGTTAAGAAAAATAACTCAACTGAAAACACCTGTTCCTTTTTCAGTTATTTTAAATTTAATAGTTTTTAAAGGGACTCAGGGAACTTTATTGATTCTTAAAACTGAGAATACTTCACCCATATTATGCTAAATAAACCTTTATGATATTCTATATATACCAGAATCATGTATATGTAAGAAAATATAGTGAAACAAACTCTTTACACAAGAATCTATGTAAACCAGAAAGCAGTCTCTTTGTTTAATCTGCAACATGGCCAATGTTTCATGTAAAATTTGATATATATTTTTTAAAAGGCTATTAGACACCAAAGATCAACAGAAGTCATATAATGACTTTAACAGAGCGATCATCTAGATATTTGTTTGAGTTTTTTCCACCCTTGGGAGACTGCACAAAAGTTAGAAAGAACTGAGAGTTGATTGCCTTAGAGCTAAATGTTTTTTAAAGATCTGGTTTCACTGATATGGGAATTCAGGTCTTTAAAAAGACTGATTTATGGTTTCTTATGCTAGAGACAAATAATTTTCATGCCGTATTATGGTAGCATTCTGAAATTTGTTATACGTTAATAAAAGATAACTTTTTTGTAGATCTATTTGGGGTACCATCGCTGCTGCATATTGTTTCCCTCAGGTAATATGATTAAACTAAGATAATTAGAAATTACAGTTTAGTTTACTAGAAAGGAACTGCTTTTAACTGGGACAGTGTTTTCCAGGCTCTCATCCAGCTCCTCTGAAAAAGTATTGGCTTTTGCTTCTGAGCTTAAAGCTGAGAGCTGAGACATGAGCAGCTGCAGAAGCAACTGCATGCACAACACCATGAAAGGTACTGATAAGGTAACCAATTTCTGTGTAGTAAAAGCATGATAACAAGCCAACAGGATGCAAGAAGATACTTTTTTTTGTCAGTTGGAGTTTATGTGGGCTTGATTACCCTGTCAGTAAGGACTGAGATAGCCTTACTTCACTCTCATATGCAAAATGCTACAGATCCTGTATTCTTTTTATCCTAAAAGAAGACAAGAATAAACCTGTAAAAATTCTCAAAATAAAATTGGTACCTTGATTATTGCAATATATTTGCTAACTTCTGCTTTGGTAAAAATGTATTTGATAAAGAAGTAAACAAATTGGAAGGCTTGACTCTCACCAAACCATGTGAAGTTTAACAAAGACAGGTGCCAGATTCTGCACCTGGTAATGACAAGCCCAGATACGTGTATGGACTGAGGAATGAGAGGCTGGAGAGCAGTGCTGTGGGTAGGGACATGGCATCCTGGTTGATGGGAAGCTGAACATGAGTCAGCAGTGCCCTGACAGCCAGGAGAGCTAAGCATGTCCTGGAGTGCATCAGGGACAGCATAACAGCCAGGTAAGGGAGGGGATTGTCCTGCTCTGCTCTGAGCTGGGGCAGCCTCACCTCCCGTGCTGGGAGATGGTTTGGGTGCCATTATATAAGAAAGATATAAAACTATTGGAGAGTGTCTAAAGGAGCACTATGAAAACAATGAAAGGTTTAGAGGGGTAAGCCTTATGAGGAGAAACTGAGGTCACTTGTCTTTTTCAGCCTGGAGAAGAGACTGAGAGAAGAACCTGTCACAGTCCACAGCTTCCTCACAGTGGGAAGAGGAGGGGCAGGCACTGATCTCTTCTCTGCAATGCCTGGTGACAGGACCCAAAAGAATGTCCTGAGTTTACGACAAGGAAGATTTACCCTGGATGTCAGAAAACTGTTCTTCATCCAGAGTGTGGTTGGGCACTGGAAGCACCAGCCTGGCAGAGTTCAAGGTGTGTTTGTACAGTGTTGTCAGACACATGGTGTGACTCTTGTACTGTGTATGAAGAGGACTCAGTAATTCTTATGAGTCTCTTGAAACTCAGAATTTCTACTATTCTATGATTCTACCTTATTTTAGTGTCATCAATTTAGCCATAATTTGTCTACTGAAAAACTAACCAGAAGTTATATATTCAAAGATTAACTGGAGAAACGTTAACAGTTTTTTTCAAAAAGGCTCTGTGTTAACAGCCCTTGGATAAATCATACATAATGTTTTTGAGCAGGAAATCCTGAAAACATGAGGTTTGACCTCGATTTAAAAGAAAGAAAAAAAATAAAATAAAAAATCCAAACCAATGTGCAAGTTAAAATGGAAATGCTATCTTTCTCTAAAGTGGACTTTATATTTTGGAATGAGACAATATGGATGCTAGCATAGAATTAACCCACTTTAAACCAGCATTCAAATCTCTGGAGGAGATCTGTGAGTGCTTCTAATCCATCAGTAGTAGAGCAATTTTCTTTTTTCAATACTCTGTATTTACATTAGTGTTTCTCAATGACATATCTAAGTTAAAAAATGACAAAATAGAGTAGGTAGCTTGATCTCAGAACAAAAAAGTCTTTAGAAGAATCTTTAGTTTGTCTGCTCTTGCTACCTCATTAATCCTAAAAGGTGTCAGTCAGTAAGTCTAATAGCTATGAGTATTAGTGCTGTGGTCAGTTCCAAATTATGGTATTGATTAATTGATTTTCTTCTTCCAGTTGTGAATTATATTAGTGCTGGCTCAGACTGACTAGCTGAAGTCCAAAACTTATTTTCTTGTGAAAGACAACAAACTGCTCCCCAGTTTCACTGCTGTGGTTAAGTGACTGATTGGGAAATCAACATTTCTTGAATGATTACCTGATAAAAAAAGAATATGTGAGATATAATTAATATGTTGTTGGTGATAGTCTAATATCAGCTGCTTAAGCAAGAAACAGACTCCTTTTGTCTCCAGAATTTTACTTGTTGGAAACAGTAGTACAGGTTGCTGAATTTTGAATGTTTATGATAGAATTACAGGATGGTCAAGAAAAATAAAAGTCACTGTTTTGAAACTAGTTTAAAGAATTAATACAATCAGTTTTGTCACATCAAATGAAAATTAAAATTAGAAAAGCAAAGGCAGGTCATGAGTCTTATGCACATTGCTGTCTAGACAGTTTAAGCCTATTTTGCTCTTAAAGTGTTTTTCCCCTAATCCTTATCTCACCCCATGAGTTTTGTTTCCTCCTCCTCTGCTTAATTATAGCAGAGGAAAATATATAAATAATTTTCATAGGTACCCTGGCATTTGGCCAGCACCAGCCCATCACAAGCCTGGAGAAGAAGAGGCTCTGGGGAGACCATGTAGCACCTTCCAGCAGGGACCTGCAAAAGAGATGGGGAGCGACTCTTTATCAGATATTGTAGTGATAGGGTGAGAGGTAACCAGTTGCACACCAAAGGATTTAGATTAGATATAGAGTAGAAATTCTCTCTTTTGATGATGGTGAGGAGCTGGAAGATGTTGCTTTGAGAAACTGTGGGTGTCCCTGGAAGTGTTCAAGACCAGGATGGATGGGACTTTGAAGTACTTAGTCTAGTGAAAGGCACCCATGTTAGTGACAGGGAGATGGAGTGAATGATACCTAAGGACCCTATGATTCTGTGTAATAAATTAGTGCAAAAAAGGGAAATTAATCATAATGATATTGTCCAAACCACCAAACATTTACTGCCTTGGACTTCAGGTAATTTGCAGACATTTAGAGAAATTGAAGAACTCAACCCTGAAGCCAGTCATCTTGGACAAAAACCATCTAAATTGTAACTCAGTGCAGGCAAATTATCCAAATTTATATTTTAATCACCATAATTGTTAACAGGTAATACTAAGGTTTAGTAAACTGCAGGAGACAAAATTCCAAGGCTATGTTTAGTGAAGGCAACATTGTTAGACACTACCTTTATCATAAATCTTACAGGTTCTTTCTTCAAGAGAAAGGTTTTGCTGCCTTTTTGGTCTATGTGTCTGCTTTTTCCCTTCCTCCACAGTTACTACAATGTATAAGGGCATTTTTCTTCTTTTTCTGTGGAAAAAGAAGCAATGGAGACAGATGATCTAATGTAGTGATGAAAATGACTTAATCACTTCCAGAATTATGATGTCTTCCTATCTGTCTGTGTTCACTGACTCATGTGCTAAAAGGCAGCTACAAATAGAGGATATCCACAGCACTACAGCAACCAGTGTCAGGAATCCCATGGATCACATCAGGCAATCAGAGTTTTTATATGGCAGAAAAATAGATGGACAGGAATTATTTGCCTATACATAGATGTCTGTTTGACTGTTTCACCTACCCTCCAGCTGATGCTCAAAAGGGGGATGGTTCCTTGCAGTCATTATATCATATCTGCCAGTTATACATGAATGGTCACATATTTTTGTGCACTGGAAACAGCATTAGGTGCCTACCTTAGGAAATTAACTTTGCACAATACAAATCTGCTGCTTGATGAAAAAAACTAAGGAAACAAAGTCTATATCAACGCAGCACAAAGAATATTTAATAGCATAAAGGTACACCAGCCTGGAAAACACCTGGCTTATGTAGAGATGAGAGGGACGAAGTGTTCAGCCAGGACCATATAACAATCTGTCATTCAGGATAGAGTACCAAGATGCAGACAATGCATTATGTAATTCCCTTACTGTTAGTTAATAGAATTTAAAACATTTGAAAATCTTTTAAATCTATTTGCTGATATATTTTCATGGTTTATTCACTCATGACCAACAGTCATTGGTCTTCTAAAAGCATAAAAAAAAAAAAATGTATATATATATATATATACTTGAGACTTCTGCCCAAGGCTAATAAATGTCATAAATCCAGCAACTAAATTCAATCAACCTTGATGTCTGTAAGCATTTGCTGCTTCTCTTGAAAGATTTAACTCTTTAGATCTCACTGCTTTCCATTTTTCCTAATCTAGAAGATATCTGTTCTTGTCTCTTTAATCTCTACTTTTAACTTCTTATTTGCAGTAAGGAAATACATACTTAGATAAGAGAAAAGAAAATAAGTAGTTGTATTTTCAGTATGAAGAGTGAAGAATATTTAAAGGAATAAAATTTCTGGCATTCAACAAATTGAGACAGAGTGGAATGGAGCATATACCAGACAGCCCATGGAAAGTTAATGACAAGAATGTTCAATTTAAAATGCCACCTCTTAGGCAAAGGAACTAGGGAGTATATAGTGAGTCAAAAACTTTCTCCTAAACTATTGTGTCTACAATGTCTTCCTGTAAATATCTTTATTCTCACTCTTCTCCTGTGAAGCAGCTGGTAATGCCCAGATCACACAGAAGAAAATGGTACAAGGGCTTTGTCAATAAATGGGTTTGACACAGACCTCTCTTAAGGGAGATTAGATTCACATCTTATAGGGCTTTACTTGACTGGCTCTCTATGGTACACTTACACTGAAGACCAGTGCATACAGCTGGTAGATTTTGTTTATAGGAAATTTTTTTGCACAAACTTTTTTTGATGATTTCATAAAATGGAGCACGAATCCTTCAAACCAGAGATGGGAAGATATTTTAATAGAAATGTTCATTACCAAGTAGCCATGCCAATTAATGGCATGACTCAGGACACATGTGGATATTGACATGAAACAGAAAATTCTGAGCAAGAGAGTTCTCTGGGATCGATTATTGAAGTTCCTCACTTTCTGCCAAGAGTAAGCACAACAGATTTGATTTCAGAAAACTGAAATGCTGCAGAGCATAAAGATTTCTCCAGTGTATAACCAGCCAAAAGAAAAATTCTTTTTTTTTTCATACCATGTACAATAATTAAATAATTACATGCAGATAGGGAGAAAAAGCCCAGGAAATGTTAAAGTTTTGATATACTAGAAAAATAAACACAAGATATGTTACTTTTCTAGTGGAGTCAGATGATGAAGAGTAAGTGAAAACCTAAGAAAGCTTCATTTGACAGCTCCTATCACTTATAACCAACAAAAATATTTTAATGCTTAATTCCACACTGAATCTATTTTAGTTACAGTGTGTTGGAAATAAGCAGAGCAACTACTCTGCTTCACAGAGAAAATGCTCATAAAATAAATGACTTTTCTTACTACATGTAAAAAATTGCCATATACATCTTTTTACCCCATATATTTCAAATATTTTGTCTTTTCCCCGTTCTTTTTTATTTTATACAGCAAGTGCAAGTGAAGACCATTTGCTTTATTACTACATCTCTAAAATTTTCATGGAACAAAAGTAGTACTATTATTTTAATCCCTAAACCGACAAGAAGTCCAGAAAACATTAGAATTAAAATATGTGAACTGATTGTAAGAAAAATTAGGCATTTGAGGGTTTACAATAGGAACTCACTTAAAACAGGAGGGGTTTTGAGGTTTTTGCATCTGTCCTGGCTGCAGAGAAAAAACTGAGTGAGTTTCTAGCGCTGTTTAATTCCATAACATCCACATCACTGCTCAGAGTATGGTTTTGCCAGGAGGAAACTGAGCTAGAAATTACAGTTTTCCTGTTTGGGGTTTGGTTTCTGTCCCAGTCTTCAGTGTTTCGGGGATCTTCTTGTATTCTTGTGGGTGGAAGCAAGATTCAGGGATGAACTCTCTTTTATGGGTAAAACACCCTCTCTCTTTTTTATACTTTTTAATTTTTTTTTTTTTAATAATTGATAATAATACTGATGGGTATTTCCTAACAATACTGTGGATATTGTGATTTACAGTATGTTGTGATTCCAACTTAGAATCTTTCCTAGTGTTGCTCCATTATCAAATGGGCAGGGGAGAAGCAACAGTTTGAGCAGGGTTTAGTATCCCAGCTGGATTTCAAAGCACTACAACATCAGAGTTTGCACTCTACTTTTGCATTGTTTTCTGATGATTTAATCAGTTTTTTTTTTAGCTAGCACTCTGTTTAAATACAGTAGTTTCACGAATACAAGCCGCACTTCCGGTGCGTCAACAATGTTACTGTATTTGTCAATAAATAAGCCACACCCCGAATATTAGCCGCACTTTCATTCGTAGTGAGAATCCGTGCGCAGCTTTCACAAATTTACCAATTAGTAACAGGATCGCGGCGTAACGGGGTTTACTGGCTCAGGGTGGGGCCAGGCAGGCTCAGCCCGCTCATGGTTGCCGACGGGGCTGGGTGGCCCAGCTCAGCGCCACGGTTCGGCGGGGCTGGCCGGGTGGTGCTGCCACCGCCGCTGGGCTCGCTGACCCCCCTCGCCCGTCAGCACCACCCCGCTGCCGCGTTTGCTCACCCTGCTGGCGGGGCAGCCGCCGCCGCTGCTGCCAGGCTTGCCGGCTGCCCCGCACCGTGTTTACTCACCCTACCGGCAGGGCTGCCGCCGCCACCAGGCTCGCCGCCTGCCCCACGCCGCGTTTGCTCACCCTGCCGGTGGGTCTGCCGCCGCTGCCAGGCTTGCCGACCGCCCTGCGCCGCGTTTGCTCGCCCTGCCGGCGGGGTGGCCGCTGCCGCTGCCGCCAGGCTCGCTGGCCGCCCCCTCCCGTCTGCACCGCCGCCGCGTTTGCTCGCCCTGGCCGGCACTGCAGGCCCCCGCACCGCCAGGCTCCCCCACGCTGCTGGCCCCGATTCTGCTGGGCTTCCCCCGCCGCCCCGCAGCCCCACCTGCCAGGCTTCCTGCTTCTGCCATGCTCTCCTGCACTGCTAGCCCCAGTTCTCCCAGGCTCCCCCGCCCTGCTAGCCCGGGCTCTGCCGCCCCTTCTGCCCCGCACTGCTGGCCCCACCTCTGCCAGGCTTTCCCACCTCTGCCGGGGCCGGCCGGGCTCCAGCTTGGCTTGGGGCTGCTGCGGGCTCTCACTTCTGTGTTGGCAGCTTTTAGAATATTGTTCATATATTAGCTGCCCCTGAATATTGGCCGCACTTCCGGGTTTCCACCGAAATTTTGGTCAAATTGGTGCGGCTTGTATTTGTGAAGTTACTGTACTTTATGGAGTAAAGGCGTTATGCCTTTAGGAAGTGGTATCAAGTTCATTGGTTTTCTAAGCATGCCTGGATTTGGTAACTTACGATAAATACAGTAAAGACAGAAAACTGTTTACAAACACAAAAATATGGGACAGCTGATAGTACTAAATTGATAATAAATTTATAAAATTCTATGTTTTTATACAAATCCAGCAACAGTCTGGGTAAGAATTGTACAGACTACCTTACCTTCATATAGATCCCCTTTTAAATATCTTAGGGTAAAAGGATGTTCATAACTACTAATTTGTTTTTGAAAGCCCTTGCAATAGCTATTTTGGAAATTCAGATTAGAGTAAGTCAATGTACAATCTATTGCAATAGTAGATCAACAAATAATTAAGAAAACATTTATAAGCTTCTAAATATTTATGATGCATAATATAGGACCAAAATAATAATTGAAGAGCTGCGAAATTCTGCAGTTCATAAGACCAGAGAACTGAATTAATACTTGATTAATTTATATGATTTCTTGCACTGTTCATTTCAGACTGGTTAGTATTCTAACTAGTGAGCAGTAAGCACTGTGCACTGCCGATATTGCTGGGTTTTGGGTTGGTTTATAAATTTCCTCTGTTAAGCATTTGAAATGATTCTTAACCAACATGAGACTTCATCTGTCTTTTAGTTCTATACCAATAATACTGATGAGATCAAACAATTTCTTTACTACAGCCATTCAGTCTGCTCCACCATTTACCTGCTTCCTTCCCTCTAGTTCTGCATGTGTCTAGTGCAAATTATTACTTACAGTAATTTCACGATTATAAGCCACACTGAGTATAGGCCGCACTTCCAGGTGCCAGCAACTTTTCATTCTTTGTCCAAACATAAGCCGCACCTGATTATAAGCCGCAAATTACAATACAGAGTGTGATAAAAGGTATCTATTCTATCACCATCTGTTGAGGACTGGGGCAGTGATCCTTATCTCTGTGTGAGATATTCTGTTGATGGGCCATCCATTGAAACCAGGTTGGGCATTGTTCTTTATCTTTTCACACCCCACCTTTCCTCCAGGGAGTCATTTTCTGCTCATGGCCCATTGAGTCCCACTGTGGGACTGATAAAATTGCTTCATCCCATTGGAAGTTGCTCCAGCCAGGGGGAAGAGCCCAACATTTCTTACCAAGATAAAAACAGAGGTTTTGGGACACTAAGGGAGCCCCCTTTCTCCACTGGACTCCAGAGGAAAACTGGATTTCTCCACATCACCACTGGACCTCCAGAGGGAAACTGCACCTTCTACAGGAGCACTGCTTCAACTGAACCACATCTGTCACTGCAGGAGGACGCAGCCACCATTTAATGGGACTGCTACCAACACCCTGCCTGACAGGGTGTCAGGTTGTACTCTGACTTTGTCAGAGTTTGGAGTTTGTTTCTTTGAAGTACTGTATTTCTATTTTACAGTAAATTCACAAATACAAGCCGCACTGAGTATAAGCCGCATGGCCGGGTGTTGACAAACATTTCGTTTTTTGTCCATAAATAAGCCGCACTCGAGTATAAGCCGCTCTGTGTTCGCAGCGAGGACCCGTGTGCAACAAAGTTGCCAAATAGTAACAGAACGGCGGTGGGGCGGGGTTTACTGGCTCAGCTCGGGCCATGAGGGCTCGGGGCTGCCAACAGGGCTGGGTGGGCCAGCTCGGTGCTGCCACTCGGCGGGGCCGCTCAGGGCCGGCCGCTGCCACCGCTGGGCTCGGTCACCCCGGCCCGGCGCTGCCCCGCGGCGGCAGGGAGGGCACAGAGTCCGCCGGCACCTGTGGCAGCCATGGGAGCCGGGGATGTAGCCTACCTGCTCCTGCGGTGGCGGCGGCATGCGAGGACGGGAGCACCCCAATCCGCGGGGCCAAGCGGAGAGAGCTGTCCCTGCTTCCCCCGAGCCGTGGGGCCAAGCGGAGAGAGCTGTCCCTGCTTCCCCCGAGCTGTAGGGCCAAGCAGCAGGGAGCTGCCCCGCCTTCCCCACCCCCTGTGCTGCCCCCACAGAGCAGCTCCACCTGCCGCGCAACAGAGTATCAATTTGTAACCACCGCATAAATGCAGGGTTTTACTGGCAGGAGCTCGACTTTGCAGTTTGCACTGACTTGGTTTGCACTCCCAGGGTTGAAAATATCAGAAAATTATTCACATATTGGCCACACCTGAATATTAGCTGCTTTCAAAGTATGAGAGCAAAATTTTGGTCAAAACAGTGTGGCTTGTATTCGTGAAATTACTGTAATTTCCCTATAAAAGAACTGTTATTCCTAATTCCCAGATCTTTGCCTGAAAGCCCCTTGATTTCAAAATTGTAATAATTTGGAGGGAGGGGGTTTACATTCTTCATTTCAAAGAGAAGTTCCTGCCTTTCTCAGCAGACACCTGTTCTCCAAACTCAAACAGCAACTTTTTGTTCTTTGTCCGTATACAAGCCGCACCTGATTACAAGCCGCACTTCGGGTTCAGACCAAAATTTTAGTCAAAATGGTACGGCTTATAATAGTGAAATTACTGTAATTGTTTGAAAGTTAAGTAGATGTGTGTTTCTTTAACAGGGAAATCAGGGTTTCAGCAGCAGTTTGCTTTACGTACCAGGGCTAAATGTGCATTCACATAAGTGGGTCTGTTTTGTGTGATGCTTGCAACAAAGAGGGTTAAAGGCTGTAAACCTGACTGTGCTTCTGTCTTGTGTTACTGACACTGATAAAGGAATGGGCTCCTCATACTTCTGCTATTCTGTGAACATTTGCCATTACAGGGTTCTTCCATCTTAGCTCAACCGAAATATTTCTGTTTCCAGGACTCAAGAAAATTAATGAATATCCAAGTTTTGGTTTTAGTATTCAAAATAGGCATTTCAGAATAATTATTTTTCTCCTTTTTTTGAAACCAACTGAAGATTTCTTATACTTTTTTCTTTTTACACAAATAGCAGCCATGTAATCTTTTTTTCCTACCTATTGTTACATGTATTTGTGACACATATTTTTAATGACTTTTTATGAACTTACAAGAACAAATATTTTTCTTCTGTAGGTCACTCACTTTTCTCTCAGACTTGTTTCACAGATAAACTAGTACATACAGTGTTTGGACAAGAACAGTTTTGGGCAACTATGCATCACCAACTTTAACGAATCAGTTTAAGGGGTAAGCAATATAGTAACCCAACAAAGCAAGAATATTTCATGTAATCAGTTCTCATGAAAGCAAATAATCTGGGATCCAGTACTGCCTTCAGGAATAACATCTTTTATGATGCAGCTTCTCATGCTTTTTGTGTGGAGTATGGCATTTTAAGTAACAGGCCAAGGCTCTACTACGCTTTATCAATTTGGAATCAAAGAACATACCTTTTCTAACATGTTTTACTATCCTAAAAAGGGAGGAAATTATTAAGCCATTCTTTCCTATTCCTCCAAGATAAGTCTTATTAAAAAAGAACAGCTCAAACCCGACATGCATCAAAGGCTAAAGCAGAGAACTGAAAGATATGAGACTATGAAAATTGTGAGCTGATACACCTGAAGCAAGAAGGGGGAAAGATTCTTTTCTAATAATCTTTGAAAGCCTAACTGTGGAGCACAATCTTACAAGACTCTTGATTTTTCCACTCATAGATGCAGAACATTAGTGTTCCTAGGAGATCAAACTAACGTGCAGCAGGCCTCCAGTTTTGTAGCAGTCTTCTTGAAGGTGCTGTATACAATTGCATATCTTTTAGTCACCCTTGCTTTTACTCCATGTAAATCTCTAACGAATACTAAGTTTCCCCCTGAAGACAGAATTCATTCAATGCCTCACTGCAATGACTACACAGTCCAGGCTCATGAACTTTGATAAAAATGACCAGGGGAGGTTGGGTGAAGGAGAAAGTGGAACTTGAGACACAGACTTATAAATCTTGTGTAAAACCAGGGCTGCACTACTCATACTGAAACCAGTAATAAAATAATCTTCTTTATGGAAATGAGAATAAAAAAGAAGGGCAGATGTCATTTTCAGGAAAATAATTGATTGGTGAGATGAGAGAAGAGAAACAGGAAAAAACATCTACAGGAAATCAACTGTTAATAAATATCAAAAACTGCAGTCAAGTGACAAGATAAGCTGCAGCATATGTTCCTTCAGCTACAAAATGGAAATCATTTTCTATAGAAGAGATGCTGATAAGCCTGCCTCCTCCCCAAAAGGCAATCATTTTACATTTTATATTATTTGAAAAGAGCCTGATTATTTTCCTTTGAATGAAAAGAGATGATTCACATTTACCTGTCAACAGAATTTTCAATTCATCTGTTTCGCCTGCATATTTAAAGGCATATGACCCAACCATAGCATTCTAGGGGGGAACTTCAGTGAGATGTAAATAAATATTAATTCACAGCCACAAATATTGCTTTACCTTCATCCTATTCAAATTACTGAAAATTAAAACCCCAAGAGTCTATTAAATGTGGCTTTCCCCCTGCCCCCAGTAACAGATAACACTTAGGCGCAGTATTCTCAACAAGGTTGGAGAATGTACACCCCCCCAAAATAACACACTGTGGAAGGGAACATACAAAAATGATTGGGATATCATTTGAAGTCCAGATTTAAAAGGAAAGTTTATGTCCCAGATATGTTTTGCAGTTCCCTAAATAAGGTTGGTGCAGTAGTGCTTGTATAGAGTCTGACAGGAGGCAGGGAGAACAAGTAGAGACAGTAAAGGATTAAATGGGCATCCTGTTTTCATTATCAATGGATTAGTGTTCAAACCTCTCTTTTATTAAGCAGGAAAGCTGTAAAGTGGAGTCTGATTAGGAGTTGAAAGGTATGTGAAATGTTAATATCTTGACAATATTTCAATAATCCTTCTCATGATGTCCTGATGCTACTGCTTCTTGTCATATTTTAAGTCTACTAAGAACAGACAGAGATAACAAATGCAAATAGGGGGCTGGATTTTTTTTTTTGTTCCGAAGGAGCCTGTAAGTCAGTAACTGAAAGACAAGGGGATTCACTTTTCCCCATCACATATTCAAAAAGCAACACACTTTCTGTAACAGGCTGAAAATCCCCAAAAAACAGCCTTGGGAAGGACAAAACTGATTCCAGTGATTAGGCTTTACAAAAGAGTTTTTAAAAGAAGAATTCCTCTGCCTTTATCAGTAGGGTACCAGTAAGGGTCCTGTATCAGCATTTCTGTCATTCTGCAAGGAAGTCCTGGTAGAGCACTTCCTCAGTGGATGACTCACTCCTTGCCCTACTTGCCTAAGATTCACACCCTTTCATCCTTCTCTTCCACCAGTGCTGCACTGGGCAGCTAGAAGGCTTCTCTGCAAACTCATATCACCCAAATGCTGCCTAATTTACACTGCATCTAGCATTTTCCTAGTAAACACAGAGGCACTTGACTTAAGGATCTGTCAAGAACAAATAAAATTCACACGTGATAGATAGTGGAAAAAAAATACCCTCTAGTTTCCTTCTGTTTGAGCGAAGACAAGATCACAACTTATGTAGAACACCACACTGGACAACAAGGATTAGAAAAAGGTAATAACTCATGGACCTGAGTCTAAAGAGACTTGTCCTTTTTCCAAATGTGGTTCATTCATATAACAAAAAATAACGAAACACAGAGCCTAAATGATTTTGCTTATTGAAACTAGGCACCTGGACTGACCAGACTTGCAAACAAGTGACTTTCTGGATAACACCAAAATTAATCCTAATATAAACAGTAATTTAGAGTGCCCAGTAATTACAAGCCCATAGTAAATGCAGTCATTTAATGACTATAAGGTGCACACATTTGACTAAAATTTTGGCCTGAACGTGGAAGTGCGCCTTATATTCTGACGTGCCTTACATATGGACAAAGTTCAGAAATTTGCCAACCCAGAAGTGTGAACCGCAAGCCACGGGAGGAGCTGGCAGGGCTGCGGCAGCCGGGTGGAGGCAGGCCCGTGGGGCTGTGGTGCCACAGCACGGTGGGGACGGGCTGGCGGGGCCGCAGGGCTGTGGCAGCCGGGTGGGGGTGGGGCCGCAACCAACAACTGCGTGGGGGGATCCGGAGGCAGATCCTCGCTGCAAAAAAAAAAACCACGCTGTATAGTTCGGTGTGCCTTATATATGGGTAAAAGCTGGGAAATTTGCCAACACCCAGAAGTGCACCTTATAATCCGGTGCGCCTTATAGTCGTGAAATTACTGTAAATGACATAAATGACATCTACTTCTCCTTGTAGAGCCTTAGAAAGAAAGTTACCTAAAATAAAAATTAGCCACCATTTTTTAGTCAAATTTATGCCAGGTTTTACTGATCACATTTTTCATTCATGGACATTGACTCTAGAGTGACATAAGGACAGTTCTCAGAAAAATCAAAAAGTCCTTTACTAAACCTAAAAAGCTTTTCAGATATTGACAAGTATAAGAACTATTTAACATATCAGTGAATTTTAAAGTAGTTAACCATAATTCCATGTGGAATTATTTTTAAAAAAATCTAGGAAAGTATGACTAATGTCAACTATTTTTCAAAGTTAATGTGTAAATGTTTGAGACAGGACCATGCCAATGAAAATGTTAAGCAAGAGCAGATGCTGAATTTCAAACATTTGTAGCCAGTATCTCCTTGTGATCACAAATAATTGTGCAGATTCATGTGAATAAGTCAGCAGAGCAACTGTAGAATCAGCTACTTGATGTTTCTTTTTAAATTCCACAAAACTCTGAAACATCACCATCCCCATCTTATAACCATCTTTATTCTCCTGCAAGTTTCAGCTTTTAAAACAAAATTCATAATTATGCTAATGGAGACTTTCTTTCCTGGCACAGGGAGTTTGAAGTACTTTTAGCAGTGATTTTCTGATTGAATCTGCAACTTGTGTCACTGTGACTTCATGTTTTCACTCTGCTCTGTGTGTAACAATTTTGTCCCTGTTGAGATGACCCACAATCACTAATACAATGCTTTAAAAGAGGTTTGTTGAATAGGGAAGTCATCATGGTAATTATTCCAGATGCCAGCACTACAGGGCTTTTCAAGTGAATTTAATTTCAGAAATATAAAGACACTGTTTTATCACTCTATTCATAAAACATTAAGGTCTCCTATCCCATGGCCAGAAGTGCTTTAAATCTGCCTTTGGGCACATTTCTCAAACATACATATAGAATATAACTAGCCATAAAATAGCAAAGGAAGCTCAGATTCTCACTGGAAAACATCCTCTACACACAGTGTACCAAGTTATATTTCAGGATGAAAAAATAATGGATCCACACACTATGTCTGTGCTATGTTCTATTGCATCAATTTTCCACCAAGGAAGGAGAGGCAAAATACAAGATACTCTTTGTGGATGGAAATCTTTTCTAACCTTAGTCAAAATCACATTACAGTGAAGACTTCTGGCCTTATTCTATTTAAATGTAAAGAGAACAAAAACAATTCTTTCCAACTTGGATTCTCTTAGTGCTCTGACTAGTCCTGTGGTTGGTCTCTGGAAGCTTTGCATTTCTTTATGCAAGTTTTCAGTATTCAAATTCTATAGCACTTTTCTCAAATAAAAGCTCATCCATCTAAATCTCTCTTTAAATTCATGTGTGATCCAATATAAAACATTTTTCTTCCCTATACCTGCATGCCTACTATCAGGAGCTCAGCAGACAGGAAAGAAAGATCACAGCTCCTTCTCTGTGTTCTGCTTCAAAAGTTGCTGTGTTCGAGCAGGAAGAGATGACATCTCACATTTCTGCCTATTTTTGCTTCTACTACTCAAAAAGGAAGAAAATCAAATGTTTCTGTTCCACATGACGGTACAGCAATGTGCAGCTGACTCAACTAAGCAATGCACAATGGAATTGCATCTAATTTTTCATTTTCATGTAGTAGCAACAGATACTCTGAATGTTCTGATTTTCTTCTCAGCTGCCATGTACTTTAAAGCCTCAGAAACTAGGAAAAATATGGTTGCATTAATGGTGGTTTAACCTTACATAAAAACGACATCCAAAGAGCTCAGGCAGAGGGAAGAGTTTGTGCACCAGTCTCTGGTTTGGGCTCTGCTTCTGGGATAGTTAGAAATTTTTCTAGGAACTTTAGGCTGCCTGGAAAGGGTCACTGAGACAGATTTGCTCTCAGCAAGCTCTAGCACTTCATCTTTGACAAGTACTCCTCTCAATAAAAGTTCATTTCAGATTTAATTTGCATCCAGCTCTTGCCAAGGGAGGAACGAAACATCTTTTGGCTGGTGCCTGGTAAAGATGCATGCATTGGTGTAGTCTGGTGCCACAAGCAGAATTACAGAATCATGGAATATCCTGAACTGGAATGGACCCACAAGGATCATCAAAGTTCAACTCCTGACTCTGCACAGAACAATTCCAATAATAACACCATGTACCTGGGTGCATTATACAAAAACTCCTTGAACTCTTCCAGGCTGGTTCTGTGACCCCTTCCCTGTTTGCGAGGTGATAATCCTCATCCTGAAGGTCTAACTTCTGAAATGACTTTTGTCATGAATGTATTTAAACCCCCTCTTTCTATTGTCCCCCCCAGTCCTAGCCATCTTCAATCCTATCTGAGGTTTGTTCACATGAATTTTCTATCTACAGTGGTGAGCAGTATCTCTGTATTCTTCTCATATTCACCTGACTTTGCTTCTACAGGGCACACATCTTCCTTTTTGCCTTGTCTTCAAAAAGAGATCCCTGCTCAGACAAGCCAGCTTTCTGCCTTGTCTGCTTGACTTCCAATGTTTTAGAATTGTCTGATGCTGTGACTTTTGGAGGTGGAGTTTAAATAGTGACCAGCGTTGATTGACACTAGCACATCCAAAAACATTTTCCCAGGGGACCTGGTTCCCTGAACAGCCTGAATTCTGCTCTCCTCATGTCCAGAACTGAGGATTCTTTCGCTCCTGTTAACAGAGATTTTATACTTGAGTGCTTTGTGGTCACTGTGGGTAAGATAGCCACCAATCACCAAGCCACTCATGGAACCCTCTCTGTTAACAAGCAACAAATCAAGAATATCTTTCCTAGTCTGCTGCCTATACCTGTACCCTGAACTTTTCATCCCACTGGATTGTGTGAAGAAGAGATCTGTTGACCTCTGAATGCAACAGGTCATACAAAGCAACAATGGGGATGTGCCCCAGGGCATGTCTTTGGGGCCCTTCCTGAGGGTCATGGACTTAAGGGAAGACAGAATCCACCTGTAAAATGGGAAAGAGCGCTCTTACCTAAAGACTTGTCAATGTGGTGAGAAAAGGTTTAGACTGTTGAGACAAAAGGAGGGAGTTTATGACTCAAAAACAAATGCAAACAAGAACAGAAGGGGCACAGGATGGTGGGAGCAAAGGAGGCCTCAGGACTCGTGAAACAGGGCAAAGCGACACTAAATTGCATCTACATAAATGCTCTCAGCCCAGGAAACAAAGTAGGAGGTTCTAGAAATGTGTGAGCAACCAGAAAACACTGCAAAGTTGCAGCAGCAGATGGCTTAGCTTCCACGGCCTGAGTGAGCAATGGGTAGATGTGAGCTCTTCAGGAAAGAGTGGAGGAGAGGACAAAGATGGGAGCTGACTTTGATAAGGTGGCAGCTGAGATGTGTGCAGTTCATCTGTGGGACAGACAGCAAGCTCACGGAGAGTTTAGGATTCACGGTTCCATAACAGGTCTGCCACTCCACTGTGGCAGGAATGTGCTATGGACCATTCATCAGGGTGGCAATGTGGACAATGCCTTCCTGAAAAACTCTGTCACAAACACTCGTTCTCACATAGGCTTTATGCTCCTGGCATCTGGTCAAAGGGCAAATAACAGGACACAAGCAGTCAAGATTTCTGAAGGGTACTGGGCATAACAATTGAAAAAACACTAAATGAATACACCAGGGGAAATAAACAGTTGGATCTGCTATCCTCTCACAAGGAAAAGGCTGGACATGTGGCAGTCAATGGTATCTTAGCTGTAGTGGTTGTATTACTAGAAAGTATGAGATATGGAAACAAATGAAGAAACAGTAACAAAGTATAGGGCTTGAAATAAGCAGATTTGTCTCTTTTGGATCATTACTAAAGTAGATTTTGGTAAATGGGCATCCAGGGTAGATAGCAGTGAAAAGTAAATTCACTTAGGAAAGATGGTAGGCCTTTAAGTACAGCAAGTGTTAGAACAGTCTGCCATGGTACCTAGACAGACAGGCAGACATACTGGAAGCTAGGCTGGCTAAACAGGGAACTCATGACAAAGCTCCTAGGCAAAAAGACAGCATAGAGGAGCTGGAAGAAGGGAAAGTCTAAAAAGCAGAAGTTTAGAAACACTGTGCGGATATGAAGGTTTGGTGCTAAGAAGAAAAAACTACAACTAGGTTGAGAAATGTCACAGTAACATCAAGGCCAATAAGAAATTCTACAGTTGCAGAAAAGGACTGCACAAGGATGTGCTGAATGGGAGACGTGATTTACTGACAGGAGACAGAGCTGAGGCTGAGGTGTTCTGTGCCTTCTTTCCTTCTTTTGCTCAGACTTCACCAGCAGGGTCTCCCATATCTCCCTGCTTAATTAGAAATGTTCAAAGTGCGACATTGTTAACTGTGGATGAGGCTAATTTGGGGATTATTTGAGAGAATTTCACTGATCTGTTTGATCTCTGATGGCCTGTAACCCAAAATGTTGATATATTTCTGTGCTGGTTTGGCACTAAAGACAGCCCAGGGAAATGCTTTTTTTCAGAGAGGAGCAGCTATGTACTGTGACATTGAGGCCATGAGAAAATTTTCTTGTGGAGAAATCTCCACAGATTGAAGAGGGAAAGTCTCCTTTCCCAAGTAAATTGGTGAAAGACTATTTTTAGAGATGGTAAACTGTCTGATTTGTTTCTGTATGTTGTCAGTGTGGAAGAAAAAAAGTTGTGGGAGGAGGTGAAATGTTCTGAAAGTTTTATTCTGATTTTTTTTTTCTTATAGTTTCTAGTAATAAAGTTTTTCTTTATGTCCTTAAGTTTGAGCCTGTTTTACCTTCCTCCTAATCCTATCTCACAGTAGGAAATAAGTAAATAATTACAGTGGGTGCATTGGCAATTTGGCCAATGCTAGACCCACTACCTATCTGCGCCCAAAAATTGTTACTATCTCTTTTAGACCCTGTACCAAGAAATGAATCACAGGATAAAACAGGTGCTGTTCTTTTGAAAGTCATATTTCATATGCAGAGATCTCTCTTCCCTCTTGGCTCTACTGGCCACTGTGAGAACCAAGAAGCTGCATTTTGCAATCAAAATTGTTGCAACACCTATTGAGAGTAAGTCTTGGGTCAGGCCACCATATATCAGTGCTTTGAAGTCCATTCCCCACCACCCCCTGCCATTGGAGCAGGGACCAAGGCAGCAGTATCAACACCAGGGGAGACCAGCGGGTGGCACGAGGCAGTAGTGAGTGGCAGCTCTAACCCCCACAAAGGCTGGCAATTCCCATATGCCAGTAAAATTGCTTTGTAAGATCCCACCTTCCTTTTTTTATGTTCTAGGGGGAAGATTGAGCTGAGAGGGATTTGTCCACAATTTCCCTTTTGTCTCCCTGCACACGGTTGTCTGTGGAAGGTGCCAGCTTTGGGAGATGTTACTCTGCCATTCTGAGTCTCTCTGTGCTCCTGGGGAGTCACTGAGATTTCAGCAACTTTCAAAGTAGTGGCTATTACTGTTACTTTCTGTTTGGTTTTTTTTAATTTTTATTTAACTGTCATCAAAAAAATTACACCTAGTGGTATTAATTTCTCCTTATTGGTGGAAAGGATTTGGCTAAACTGGGGGTTAAAGTACTCACCCCTTAAAATTGTCTCACACCAAGACAATTTTTTAAGACACAGCTGAGGTAGTGTCTTTGGCAAGGCCATTCTCTGTCATCTCTTGTAAGTCAAGCAGACCGGGATCGGACCTCCAATGACTTTACAAAGTCAAATATTATATGCATTTTGTGTGAAGTTCAAAGAGAACAAATGGAAAAACTGTAGACAGTGGTTGACTTCATTTTTCAAACCACATTTTGGGACCTAAAAGGAACAAGATGGATTTAATATGGATTTTTAGCCAGGTGTCATTTGCCTTGACTGTAGCAAGTTAGATACAAGTTAGATCGGAATCTGAATGTGATGACAACCGGTAAAAACCAGTTGGGTGGTATGGCTCACAGGGACACAGTTAACTGGGCTATGCTCTGCCTGGAAGCTGTCAGTAAGCTGAGCAGTGCAAAGTCTACCGTAGGACTTGTTCTGTTAAGCATTTCAGTAACCTGGAGGAGAGAATGCAGAGCACACCCATTAGGTTTGCTCATGACAGCAAGAGGGAAACGTTTGACACACTTGAGGGCCAGGTTGCTTTCTGTTGGCCTGGATAGATGTAAGGAAGGTGCTACAAGTGAAATTGATCTCAGAGGCCAGCTCTAAAACTAAAGTCCTGCAGGAACAACGCTATTGGGATGAGAAACAGTTTTGTGGAGATGGCCCAGCATCTTACTGGACAGCAAGCTGAGCAGGAGTCAACTGTTCCACAGCCAGCAGGGATAGCATCACCTGGGGTGGTGTGAGGTGAGGTACACCACGGAGGAATCACCCTTTATTTGCTGCTTGTTGTATCACATGTAGACGCAGTCTTTATTTTTGTGCTTCTAACGCAAGAAAAGTATAGATAAACCAGAATTAAATCAGCAGATGCCACCAAGGTGGGGGAAAAGCCCTCACCATGCAAGGAGAGGCTGCAGTACTGGGCCTTTCTACTGGGAAAAGGGACAGTTTGGGAGGCACCCTGTGGCATCCCAAGTATCACTGTAAGGAGGAGATGCAGATGATCTCTGCACAGTGGCACAAGCAAAGAGGATGAAACAAGTGATGCAAGCTGGATTGCAGCTCAGGCTAGAGATAAGGAGAAGATTTTTGACAGAAGCTCCAGGAGGTTAGACTGTCTCTGACGTTGGCAAATTTCATGCCCCAGCTGGTTGAAGTGTTGAGCATCATGGTCTGAGCCCAGAACTGGCTCTTCTCTGGACAAGAGTTTGGACTAGGGACCTAGGTCTCTTCTAGTCTGATTTATGCTAAAGATCTGAAGTTGTCAAGCATTAAATTAGTCACATTTATTTAGCTGAAGTTGAAGTTTTAATTGTTAAAATAGGAGAATACTTTTATACCCTCAAAGATGTGATTTTTTTCCAGGGAACAAGTCCAATAATATTCTAACTGAAAACAGCAATATTTGCTTATGAGATTTCTAGTTGAGATTGTATTATCAACAGAAAAAAATCTGGAAATTAAATGCTACAGGGATTTATTTTTTTCTTTAGCCTAATGCTTGAGCACGGATATCCAGTGGATTTGTCCTGTTTCTATTTATCTCCTTATCAATAGGAAGTGACAGAATGCATACTTTCCTCAGACAGTCTGTATTGCAGAGGCCAGATGTGTGTAAAACCTGATTAAACTTGTACAATGCTGGTATTCAGTCTTTTAAGGTACAACATGGTTGACTGTTTTTTCAAAATGTGAGGACATTTTCAAGGCTGTGAGGTTCCAGCTGCTGAGTAACAAAGATAATGACAAAAGCTTTTCCCAAATGAAAGCCAGGAGCAGCAGGCAGTTACTGTACATGCATTTAAGAACCTGACTCAAAGGCATTTAACATTCCCATAGGACTTCCTAGGATTTGTGGTAATCTATCCTCTCTTTCACATGATTTGGGAGTAGTAGTAGCAGACAGTCAAAGCCTAATAGTTGTGCAGTTCATGAGGTCATATTTTCAAAAGGCATTAGGTACCTAAACAAGCAGATAAATAAATACCTAACACAATTTTCAGCATACTGATATGTTAGGCACAGTCAAAACACAGAAGTTAAGCACCTTAGCAGATAAAATAGCTTCAAATAACTTAGGATCATAAATAGAAGGGAACATAAATACTCTAACAACCACCCTTTCTGTAAGTGAATTTCAGATACCCAAACACAAGAATTAAATCCTGTGTCTATGTGTAGGTCATGGTTTAGGAATGGCACAACCCAATTTAGTGCCCCCGTCCCACAAAACTCTCCCAATCCAGACACTGCTCACTTGGTCACCCTGCCTTTCCCTCCCACTTCCTGCTCTGTCTATGGAGTTGGGAATTGGAGGCACAAAACGTAAGAATCATGTTTAGAACAATTTACTGGAAACAGCAATGAGATAAAAAAATTAACAGTAACAGCAACAATATTAACTATAAAACTGTGCAAAAAGAGACAATGATTCAAAAATGCTCATTGCAGAGCCCAACCCAACCTGACTGCTGTCATGTTTTCCCAACTGAGAGGACGTGCCTTCTACCCCAAAAGTGAGCGAGAGTCCCATTTCCTTGCCCTTTGCAAAGGCATAATACAGTCTCAAACTATACCAGGGTCCTGGACATGCCCACACTTCCCCAAGCTCTGCCAACCATGGCTACTGCAGAAAATGGAACTGTCGTTGGCTGAAACCAGGACAAGTACTCTCCCACAAACTCAGTGACTTTCCAGAAAGCCAGTGATCCAGCTGATAAAATTCTTAACTCCAATACCTTCTCCATAATATCTATCAACCTTTGCTTCAAATGCCTTTGCACATCACAACCTAATTCTTCTTTTCCTGGTGTGTTATTTTGTGGTAGCTGGCTAATAATTTGTTGCATACAGAGTAGCTAAAGAGAAAATCAGGCTCATCAACAGTTTCACAAGGCTGCTGCAATGTGAAAGATACATACTAAAGGCAAAATCAAACATGGATTTTTAAGAAATAAATTTAGACCTAAATATTTTAATCCTATTTATTTCACACTTTATACAAATTTTAAACTAAATAATTATATTCATATATAAAAAAATGTTTGTTAATTTTTGCTTGTGACTGGCAGTGCTAAAAACAATTAAAAAACCACTAATTCATACTTCAAATTTGGGTTCATAGGATACATATGGGTGTCCTTTGCTCATTATTGTTATGTCAAAAAAAAAAAAAAGATACTGAAAACAGTATTTCTGGAAGCTATGCTTTAATACCTCCTTTAATTAATGGACTGCTTCTTCTTGTCATTTCATAAAGCACTGCGTGAAATGTGGAATGGTGACACTGAGAATAAAGGAGGGTTTCTTCATAGAAACTTTCCTACTCTTTTCTCCACTGGGATGCAAATTCCTCCAGGCAGCAACAGGCATGTACTATACGAGTGGAGAATCGAGATTCGTGTATCTGCTCATTTTTCATTTTTAGTGCTTGTATGTCTGCAAGAGACAAATTGTTATGGTTTTGCAGGCTGGAAAGAAGTTCAACCCTCAATTTATCTCATTCATACATGGTAGCTAAGCAGATTATACAGCGATTAAAAAGTGCTATAGTTCAATAGCACCCTATTTTTCAATATGGAGTGCCATGTATCCTGGTTCTTATACCCTATGCAAACTGATCTAGGATATTTGGAAAGCTAAAAATTTTAGAAATAGTAGCAGTTTGTTAGAGAAAAGAAAGGAAAACACAGGTGATCTTACAATTGAAATATTTTATCCTGGAAAGACCACTGATAGCATTGAAACATCACAGTTGTGAGGAAATCTGCTTTCCCATCACTCCACCATGAATATAGCAGTAAAATGAAGGATTGAGTCTTGTCTATTGCAGAAAACAGGCAAACAGCAAGGACCAAATGTGGCCAAGAGAGATAGGAAATAGGAATCATTTTATAGAGGTCATGGTGTTTGTGTCTAAAAATGTTTGTCTTTTAAAATGCATTAGATTTGACCCAGAAGTAAAATTTGTTTCTTAACTAATGGGTCCAGATGAGACTCATAAAAATCAGAGAGCAGGTGTGCCTCTGATGAAGCCAATCTGAAAGTGTTTGTGTTGTTCAGCTGGAGAAAACTATGAGGAACCTTATAGGAGGCTTTCAGAAAGGCCATAGAAGGACATTTTACAAGAGCATGTAGTAATTGGGAATAGCTTTAAGCTGAAAGAGGGCACATTGAGATTAGATGCTAGGGAGAAATTCTGTGCTGTGAGGGTGGTGAGGTGCCTGAACAGATTTGTCAGAGAAGCTGTAGATGCCCAATCCCTGGAAGTAGTCAAGGTCAGGCTGGATGAAACTTTAAGCAATCTATGAAGTGGAACATGTCCCTACCCTTAGCACAGAGCTTGGAACTAGATGATGTTTAAGCAGTATTCTATGTCCATTAAAAGCTATGTAAGAAAAAAACAAAAGTATGTATTCTGAGCATAAAAAGTGGAGCTCTGATGGGACAGAGGCAGTTTGATTTCTTGTTTACAAAACCAAAAGGAAAGTTAAGGGCAAAATGGTGTTGGAGATTTGTGTCCTGTACTACCAAAGCTGGGAACAGATTCTGATTCAGCAAAACATACAGGTTAGTGTTTCTTAAGTCAACAAGTGCAACCCAAAGAACACATTAATGATGGCATTTACATGCATTTAGAACCATGAAAATGGAACAAACTATATGATGAGGATTAGTACATTTATAAGTAGAGTGCAGTGACTAAGGACATTAGTTGAGTGGCAGATTTTCACTTCCTTTTTGTTTCACTTGTTTTGGCTTATGATTTATCTTCAGAAAAGCTTTTCTTAAGAAGGCCTTCAAATTAAATTAGTGTTCTACAAAATGATGGTGATAATCTATAGAAAACCAATACCATTTAGAGATTAATACTGCTCTATTACTTAGGTTCTTCAAGTAAAACAATGCAATTAGACATTTAGACAATTTGGTACTTCATTCTGTAGGATTGTTCAAAATACAGAGGACTGTATTTTATTGTTAGTCTTGCTCTCACCTACCAAGACATCTCAAGTACATTTCAGCACTTGTTGAGAAATATACTAGCCAAATGTATGGTCTTTACTCTTTAAGAAAAAAACCACTAACATTGGTAAGAGCTTCATAGTTTGTATAATGTTGATAACTTTGATGAATGGAAGCAAATTTTGACATGTATTTCACTTTAGTTGTTACAAAGGTATATAAATATTTTAAAAAATACGAAGTATTAGAAAAAGTACATCACATAATGCATGTAAGGATTTTAAAGTGTTTGATTTAAATGGAAAAATAGGTTTCAATAGATGGCACAAACAGCTTACAGCAACAGTTCTTTAAGAAATACATTTTACTATAAAAAACCACTTTTCAATAGACAATGACCTGTTTAAATAGGGTGTTCTTGATAAAGTGCATTAATTTTCAGCACATACATATACATACACGTATACATATACATATACATACACATACACATACACATACACATACACATATACATATACATATACATATACATTTACATATATGTAATTCACGTAATTTCACGATTATAAGCCGCACTATTTTACTAAAGTTTAGCTCCGTACCCAGAAGTGAGGTTTGTATTCCGGAGCGGCTAATATGTGAAAAAAAAAATTCTGAAATTTGCCAGCCGGAAATCCGAGCACGCAGCAGCCGCGAGCCAAGCCGAGCTGCGCAGCCCTGAACAGGGCCAGGGCTGCCCCCGGCGGCTGTGGGGGAGCGGGGCCGGGGCCAACAGAGGAGGGGGGGCCATGCCGGGCCGGGGTTGTACCGCGGCAGGGGAGGGGGAGCCAAGCATGACCAGGGCAACTCCGCGGTGGTGGCGGGGGTGGGGCCAGACCGAACCTGCATGGCCCCGAGCCAGTAAACCCCGTGTTCCTGCGATTCTGTTACTAATTGGCCACTTTGTGAAAGTTTCACACGGATTCTCGCTGCGAACGAAAGTGCGGCTTACAATCCCGTGCAGCTTATGTATGGAGGAAAAACGAAACGTTGCTGACACCCCGGAAGTGCGGCTTATAATCCATGCAGCTTGTAATCGTGAAATTATTGTACATATACATATACTCTAATGTTTCTCTGAATGTTAATCTGTAGTATGTGTTATAACCCTATAATTTTCAGCTGTTGGAGAACAGCTAGCATGGAACTATTGCTCTGTGAAGTCATACCCCAGATTTCAGAGTACTCACTTCAAAGAAGGAAACAACCTATCATTATCCCAGAGGTTCTTGTTTCTATGTTTCTGAGAAGAACTTCAAGGGAAGTAGCTTCATAACCCAGTAAAAGGAAGTCAAGGACATTCAAGGTAGAGGAAAATGGCAATATTTACTAAAATAAGGTTTTCAGCTAATTTCTTGATATTTAGAATGGGCATCAAGAAATGAAAAGTGTGTGTTTTATTCACAGTGTTAAGGATTTGAAAAATATGCTTGGAAAAATTTCTGGAAACAGTGCTTCCTTTCTAGGCAAGATGCAATTGAAAACTAGTGGGAAGATCATTAGAAAAACATTTTTGGAGGGTGCTAGAGTATCACCTTGCCAGTAATGTCTAAATAGATATAGGTGAAGTATATAGATTATTTCATCCTAGACTTCAGCCAAAGAACCCTCAAAATTAACTTGTTCTGCATGAAAAAAAACCCAAAAAACTAAAAGAGTATTTTATTTTCTTATTTACTTTGACAACAAAGATTTGTTGAAGAGGATAGGGCATATAATCTGACCTAACAGTCTTGGTTTTATTTTAAAGACCAAGCAAGCTGCTGTAGAACAAACCTTAAAATTAATAGTGTTTTTACAAATAGATGAAATACAGTTATTGAAAGACACAAATTGGAGTAGTTTTCTATATCTCTGAGGATGGTAATTTAGTCTAATGGGAATTTAATAACTCATATTTAACACATTACTTATCTGCTGTTTTGCTTACAGTAAACAAGAATTACTGAGATTATAAATCACTTATTTAAAAGGAAATCTTGATTTCCATGGAAAACCTGTTTTATCTGAAAAAGAGCAGGTAGAAGCAGTTAGTCTTGTTGTTTTCATATTATTTCAATTTTTTTTTTCATGTCTTGTACATAAGTAAACACAGTTAATTGAGAGATCCTCCCTTGTCTCTCATGCCACAGCTGTAGAAGCTAGATTACTGCATTAAGTTATAGCTCTGAGCTAGGTCCAGCACAGTGCAGTGCTGCATCAAGAGGCAATTTAGACACTTTCGGGGAGGCATCTGTAGAAGACAGTGTGTTTTATCTCTTGAAAGTGAGAAAAAAACCACTATGGAAACTGTAAAGTCCTAAATTTTTCTGATTCCTGTATTGTCCCTGTGTTTTTTAGATTAAAAGCTCCAGTGTCTCAAGTCAAACTGCTGTCAGTAGGTGGTGGCCCACTAATAGACCAGGGTAACTTCTCCTGCCTACCTTGGTAAGAAAGGACCACATTCTGTCCTTATATAAGCAAAAGACATTATTCTGAACATGCATGGAAGTATACATGACATTTATATAAATGAGAGTTGACTCTATGGTAAAGAATTGATATTTAGATTTCACCTGCAGGCATCATAATTTTTACTTTGTCTAACAAATACATAACTATAAAAATGAGACATTCAGACAGTCATAAATTAACGTAAATTATATGTTAATTCACTACTTTTTGCAGCAAGTCAGGAGTTGGAATGTTTTTCCTATGAACTTTCTCAATATGCTAATGCAGAAATATGTCAGGATAAGATATTTGCAGAATCACAGCATTTGATTAATTAGTTTTCTTGTTTTTTACATTTTTAGATTTTTCAATACTGATTGTTTAATTTTCACTTCTTTAATACCTTGATTGCAAATGCAAATTTAGTAGCTGAAGGAAAAGTAATTCATTAATGCACTGCTATTTTATTTTCTCTGGGCAAAATTTTAGTTACAGGATTTAGGCATTTTGCTGACCAAAAGTGTGCATAGGACTATGTATATACTGAGAAATTGGACATAACTGTACCTTAAGACTTTTCTTATTTTGGGTGGAACATATTTGAAGAGCTATGTACATCTCTGCTTTGGGGGATTGACAACAGGAAGCCTACATCATGGAAAGAACCTGTGTAAGGGAGACTGTAAGGCTGGGAGTTTGTACATAACTTGTGAGATACATCTTTGTTATTCATATTCAGATAGAGACATACAGTCCAGCTTAAAACATTTGTACCAAATAAAATATCTACTTATTCAAAAGGAACGTGTGTCCCAAAAGAATTAAGACAGTGCTCAGCATGCTTGTAGGCATGCTTAAGGCAATGAGGTAAAACTTTTGAACTTCACAGTTTTAATAAATTTTGTTTAAGCTGCATCTGTAATGGTATGATCCACCTTGAGTAATAATAGTGCCTTAAATAATGACTTAGAAATTTTTTAAAACTGAAATATGTAAAGGCAAGAAAGATAAGTAAAGTTAAATGAGATATCAACTTCTTTTATTTAAGCAATCGTATGCTTTAATAGAACAGGTTAACCAGCTAACAAGATGCTCTCACATAAGGAACAAATGCTATGAAACATCATTAAAGTGAATTCTAAAAACAGTTCAAAGCGACAAACAGGAAGTTTTCAAGCTCAGGTATCACGATTAAAAAAAAAAAAAAGCAGATATAATTCCGGAAGAGGTAATGTATCTTATTAACAGCTCTTTTTAGGCTAAAAAATATGATCTGAAAAATGCATTTCTTCTGTGAAAATTCTGTGTATGTTTGCAGTGTGAACTTCTGAAGTGATCTGTATAGGAGAATTCTTAGAACTTGAGCTCTGAGATGGCTAATCCTCTTACAATTCTTACCTAAAGCTACTTTATGGATGATGAATAACAAAATGACAAAAAAAAAATAAAAATGCACAGATATGTTTATCATCTATTAAAAAAATAGTGGTTGAAATCGACGGTGGCTGAGAACTCTAATTTGCAACATAAATGGACTTGTGGGCACCCTGCTAAGGAGAACAGTTTTAGATATTCCCATTAGCTGCTGACGGACGTCATGCTTGCTCCAGCTGTCAGGAGCACAGCTGCTCTGTTTCCCTTTGAGTGATCAGTGCTGCTGATGCCCTCAAGCCAGCATGTTCTTTGATAAGGTCCAACGGAGAGCTGTGAATGAGTTGAAGGCTGGGCTTCTAACAGCAAAATGCGAAAACAAATTTCACAACAAATTGCATTTTCACTGCTGCCTGATGTCACCCAATTAGAACGGGTTGAGTTTGTTCTAGTACAGTGGTTTGGAAGAATCACAGTGGAATAGTGTTTTTCTTGTGATTGTTAAAGCAATTTCAGGGAAAGGTTGCTTTCTGTTAAAGAAGATATTGTCATAATATTCTCTGTAACTTATTAAAGCCATCTAAAATAAAGGAATTATATCTGAAGGGTTACATTTTGTAACTTCAGTTTGAAAGATATGTCATCTTGATCTGATTGCATTGGTAAAAAGATAAATACTGAGAACAAATCATTAAAACAGCCCCTATATTTTCCTTCTTAGTTATGTGGAAACTTGTTTCTTTTTCTACTGCATCAGAAATGCATGCAGATGAAATGCATTTAGTCATGTAGCTACAGGTAAGTATATAATGCTCAAAACAATTTCTGAATGCATTTTCTAAGTGGGTGGAAGTCATGAAGAAATCTTGATGTCAAATAAAGTAGTTATCTAGATGTGTGCAGAATATTAAAGATCTATGCAAAGCATTAAAGCAGCGTCAGAAACATCAGAAGAAGCCATATGTCATATTTGAAAACCAGATATATATATAAATATGATGTTTACTGTGAAGACAGACAAAATGTGGGGAAAAACACAAGGGTTCTACAATTTTATTCTATAAATATTAAGTTTAAGGTCTCTTCACCTATGCTTAAGTTTTGTAGCATTATGATTTTTGTGGGCCAAAATGTTGTATTGCGTAAAGAAGTGCATTCCTTTCCAAGCAGTGTATCTATGTGACTATTTCTTCCTGAATATAGGATGCACCTAACTCTCTGGAATTATTTCTAATTAATATTATTGTCAGGGTATTCAGAATCTTAACTCTCTGAAAAGTAGGAATCATTTAGACTATTCATCATATGTGTTTTTTTGAAGTAATAAGCTGTGATCAGAAAGAAATTATTTTCTCTTTTGTAAATGTTTCAAGTTTTCAGTGGCAATATTCTGTCCCTTGAAACAAACTTTTAAACATGTTACACCTTATTTCAAAGACCATCCTTCCATCCCCTTTTGGGCACCACTTTTTACTATTCTAAAAATACTCACTTTGGTTTCCAGATCTGATTACTCCTACACTGAATGGATTGAATAAATTTTGCTTCTGAAACATTCTCATTTGACTAGCTAAATAAACACCTGAAAAAGTTATTTCTCTAGGTAAGTCTCTCTATCGGTCTAATGGAGAAATGTCTTTTGAAGTTCCAGACATTCTGTCCAGGTTAGAGTAACACCCATTTGATAAAAGGGTGATCGAGGTTTTCAGAAATTTGGGTATTTATAGAAGACAAAAGCAGGTAATTGGCAAAAGGCTGTGAAGCATAGTAGATACTTTGTTTGCGAAGAACAGACGTTCAGGAATGATGCCATAAATGACATAAAATACCACACTGCAATGATTAAAATCTCACCTGCATATACAACTGTAAACTTGCATGAAAAGGGTCCAGGAGAAGAGAGAAGTTCAGAAGACAGTGCATGCGCAAAGGGAAGGAAAAATTTAGAAAACTGAAATCACTAAGATAAATGATACTGTATGCCGGTTAGAAGGGTAAGATGGTGCTTTTTTGACATTTTCTGGAGATAGGATCTAAGACATCTATGTCCCAGTGTACCAAGGTACATTGTTTCTGGCCTCTAATGCAGTTTTCTCTAACTAGGTGCAATTGCACATCCTAGAATTGCACACGAGTGAATACCATAGTCCCTGATGTATCCTTCTCCCTGTTAATGCCTCCCCATTCTCTTTCCCCTGCAAACACAGCTTTATAACATGTATGGTGCAGGACAGTAATGAATACCATGTGGCGAGAGAAGCTTCTCCAAACCATCCACAAATCATCCAGTATTTCCAGACTGCCTCTCTGGGAAGTCAGTCTTGCAGGGATCATATGTGTCTCCACAATGTTTAGTACTGTGACCCTTAGCAGTTCTGAATCTATACAGTAAGACAACATATGACAGTAGAACAAAACATAGAGTGCTAGGTTAGTACAGCATGAAATATGATCAATAAAGCCTCTAGCAATAAAGTAAATTATTGAGCCAAAGTGACTTGGTGTGGGAGTCTGGGAACACAACAGTGATAAATGTGGAAAGCACTTCATTGAATTACCTTGCTCAGTACTATTGCTCCCAATTCCATCTTATTCTACTAACTCTCCAACAATTTATCATTCTATTTTTCAGCAATTTATAAGACATTTAGCAATGGAGCACTAGGGTTACCTAGCTGCTTTTTCCATGTTCTCAAATCACTTTGTACTCATTATTATGCCTAGTATAAGAAATTATGTTTGTTATTAGAGAAGCTCAGTTCTATAGGCGTAATATTTTTAACAAGGCAAACATTTTTTTAAAATCTCATAAATCACGTTTCAGAAGTTTTACATTGTATTCTGCACAAGAGAGAGGCAAATAACCCTCTATTTCCTAACTTTCCCATTTCCTATGGAAATCCTAGAGTTACAGAGTCATACAATGAATGATACAGAAAGGGACTTCTGCTGAATAATAGAAGGATGTGTAGGATCCCACGTTGCTTGTAAACACAAGTTTTAAATAGATATATATATGAAGATGGAAATGTCAAAGAAAAATGTGATCAGCCTTTTTCAGAATTGGATTAACTGGTTCAAGTGTTTGAGCAGTGTCTGTTTAAAAAAAAATAAATTCCTATATTCCAAACTGTGTCTGTTGCCTCTTCTCTTTTCACATCTCTGAGAAGAGTTTGTCTCCATCTTCTGTAAATCCTCTCATTGGATAGTTTGACAGCTCTTCTTAAAGCTGAACCAAGCTCAGAGAACTTGCTCCATGATACTCCTGCGGACTGAGATGAGGCTGATTTACTATTCATCGCATCTTCCTTCTAGTGTTTTTAAAAGATGTGTATTTTTCTATTTCTGACTTCAGTGTTTTAAGGACACCATTTCCAGTGGGAATTAAAGGAAACTATTCAAGTGACTGCGGCCCAAAAATTCCCTCCCACCTGTAAAACTATGTCAGCATCTGCAGAGTGTGTAAAGATTGGGCCTGCCTATAAACTGATTTATGGAAACAGTTATTTCAACTTTTGTGCTGGAAACTTGAGTAGATACACAGTGTTATCAATATTGTTAAATAGAAAGCAAACTAACTTTTCTGCAATACACGTGTTTCACATAGACCTTCTGCTAATACTCAGCACTTTTTAGGTTTTTACTGTAATTGGTCTTTTTCTTGCTGGTGACATTTATATACATCTGCTGTCTATTTCCTTAGTATTCTATGTAAACATCACATTAAATATTCATGACATACACAATTTGAGGCTGTGCTGCCAAAGGCAAGTAGATAAGAGACAAAACTTTCAATTTCTAACGTAAACCATAATGAACTGCTAAAGTTAGAGAGAGAAAGAAAGAAAGAAAGAAAGAAAGAAAGAAAGAAAGAAAGAAAGAAAGAAAGAAAGAAAGAAAGAAAGAAAATGTCATGTTCTTGATGCATGCAAATTGAATAAGCTGGTAGATAATTTTCCACCTACAAAACTTGAAACATTTGTATGACTTTATTTTGTACCTTCATACACAATTTATTTCATACAGAAATATTCAGATTTTTGTCTATATACTTCATAGATAATTTACTAGTGAAATTACAAAGATCGAATAGCATTATGGTCAAGTATGGGCATTGTCCATGTACAGAAAATGGTATCAGGTTGAAGAGATCATGACATGCACAGTCTACTCATTATTCAAATTGCTACATATCAGTTCATAAAGAAAACTCTATGTAAGAGCTATACACCTTGTAAACCTGGAGTCTCAGAGGTTGCTCACCCGTGGAACAAAGTGTCTGTTTGCATAAGCACAGCTGTTATTAGAGGCTAGCTGCAGTCAGGGTACAGAACCAGAATAAAGGCACCATTTCATATAAGTCACTGGGGACCAGGAGGGTCAGATCTGTTCTGTGCTGGAGCACAGGATTAGGTGAGCACTGTGAGCAGCTCAGTGAAGCTGTCTAGTCGTCAGAGTTCTGGGCTATCAGGACAAGTTACGTGTTTATGTCTTCTAAAAGGCACAGATTTCTCTGTAAATGTTCTGATAGCTACAACTCAGTTTTTGTACGTGTACTGAATTCTGTCTACCCACCTGTTGATCTACCAGCCTGTCTACCCTAGTGTGTGTGGTGGACCCTCTGCCCAGTTTTTGTGTACACTGACAGAAGATGTGAAACACCATAAATGTTGTGAAGATTATGAAGTTTAATAAATGCCTTGCATATCTATTCTTGGAAAAATACATAGACAGAAGATCCCAAGTAATAATTAACCTATATAGTTGAATGGAAGTATATTGCTGTACATTCGTATCCTTAGATAGCTGTGTAACACATAAAAAAATGTTCATCTCAAAATGCAAACACATCGTAATAAACATTCCCCACAGAGTTGCCTTATTGCTGTTGCAAAGAGTCTTTATTATAGAAAGTTCTTTTGTACAAGAAGAAGATGGATTTGTCACTTTAGTATGTTAAACTGCAGTTTCATTGGATCTGTTTGGTTCACAAAAGATTAATCTGTACCCTTGGAATATTCATGAATCAACAAGGAATGTTCCCTAAGTCTAAACAATATTACTACTGTTGAATAAATTAGGTGCTTTACATTCTAATGAAGCAGAACTTACTCCCCACAAAGTACGTATTTTAGTAGGTGTTTATTTTTTTAAGGGATGCGAGAAATGGGGTCTCTGTGTTTCATTTGTCCTATGCTGCATCAAATACTCTGTCTTGTGTTTGTATTCAAAGGATAAACCTCTGCTGAAACAGTCAGGTAAAATATTTGCTTCTACCAGAAAGAAAGATCAGAATAAAAACTAAGTTTCAGCTTCCAGAGGAAATCACTGCTAATGCCAATCATATGCACATTGTTAATTATAGTGGCATACGGAAAAAAAAGGGATTATAAACTCTGTCTCTGTGGTGTAGAGTTAGGCTGAGTAGTTTTGTAAATAACTTATTCACTGATTGCCTACTTTTGTTTTCTGGAAGTCCAGTTTCCTAAAAACTGGCTTTATGCCCACACAACTGAAAGTAATGCACCATATTAACATTAGCATGTTAATAAAATGAAAACTAATTAGAAACTCAGTAAATACAGACTAATCCAGATAGCAACATCTCATTAACAGGGCAAGATACTTCTGTTGTTTTTTTGTCTTGTGTTCATTTCAGCTAACAATTTTTAATAAGTGTTCTTCACTCAGCTCTCCCTTTAGAAATTTATTCTAGTCTGGGTGGAAGCAGTGTGATTTATACCACCTCTCCCTGATCAGATGAGGAATGAAAACAGAAGCAATGCTTCAAAGGGTCTCCTCTCCTCATTCTAAGGGTAAGTCATGACTGCTTCACAATATGATGAAAATTTTTACTGAACTTTATTGTAACTGCAACATTTCTCTAGTTACACTGCAGTATGATTGGTTTGTAAAATACAAGACTTGCAAGGTCAGAAAAAAAAATTGTATTAAGGGAAAGGGTTCTTGATTACAGAACCACTTAATGCAGTGCATCCACTGGGGCTATATTATTCCTGTCATATTGGTCCTACATGAAGGACCACAAAGGGTCAAAGCTAGGCAAAAATGTTCCAGTACCACAGGTACTGTACTAGGAGCTTTTTTTGGCTAAGACTGAAGTCACTCAATAACACAAAATTCTGAGAATCATGGAAAGAAGCAGGATGCAGTCAAGGAAAGGGGCTTGCCTTCATTCCTACACCTCTGGCATCTGCAAAACAGTACAGAATATGTGGGAGAAGAGCTAGCAGATGATGATAGGTGAATTTTCTGGTTAGTCATTTAGTTCCCATCTGAATTTCAAAATGCCTTGCAGCAGCAATGTAAAGTTCCGGGGAAAGGATTCCAGATAAATGAGTGCTAATTGGAGTGGTCTTCTAGTAGATATTCTACACAGTTAACCATGGGATTGCCAAGGGACAATGTGAAAAGCAGCTGTTTTCTGATACCATCTGCAAAAATGCCTATCCTACCCATTCCATGTGCTGCTATTACAGAAGAGTTACATATTTACAGAGAATAAAACTGAAAAACTGAAATGGAAGTCTCTCCTTTCTGAATCCTGCCTGAATTGGTTACCCCCTGCTCATGCAAGTGGAGGGCACAATCTGGGTATGAGTGTCTTGATTTGCTATTACTGAACTGCTAAAAGGGATAGGGAAGCTGAGCAGGAGGTGGAGCTGTTTTGAAGGTTTTAATCTGGTTTCCAGGGAAACCTATTTTTCAGTTATTTGCACGTTCAGCACATCTGGTTCATTTGGACTCTGGCTTTTTGAAAGTGATGAATGTGTCATGGGAAAAATGAATGAAAAAATAATTTAAGGAATTAATGGGATGGAAGGAACATAGAATTATTTAAAAAATGCAGCTATGTTTTCCCTCTCTTTTTTCTCAACCCCCTCCCTTGCCTTCTTTTTAAATACAAACTTTTGTATAATATTTCTTCCATATTTTTCAAAGGCCTCATTCAGGAGCATCAAGAATGTTCATCTCTTAAAATAGTAATAATAGATTCAAAAAACATATATATGTGTATAGCATTACTAACACAAATAATGATTATTGACTCAAATGGTTACATTCCTACAAGGGGGAATACAGACTGAAGAGAAATAGAAATTTAACAATATAAGAATATGTTTGTGTATATGTTGACAGAAAACATTCTTATCAAAATAAAAATATTTTTTGTTTCAGAGGAACACCTACACAAACAGATTGCTGGTATTCCAGATGTAAACATCTCAGAAAAACAAGAAAATTATCTGGGCAAATAGTCTCATATAAAAAGTCTGTGACTCTGAAGGAAGCCTGCACTAAAACAGGTTTTCTACCAGGGCCTGTGGCTCCATCAGGGGAAGCTGCTGCTCCTGAAGGACTGTACCTGGGGGAAGGCATGTACGCACGTGCAGTTCATGGAGAACCACAGCCTGTGAAAAGGGCTTACAGTTCATGGAGGACTGTCTCCTGTGGGACAGACCACACACTGGAGCAGGGGATGAGTGTGAGGAAGAAGGAACAGTTGAAAACATGCAACGAACTGACTGTACCTCCATTCCCAAACATAGAGAATTCCTGGGAAGAAGGAAGGGGTAGTGGGGGCTGACGGACTGAGGTGATAGCAAAATATTAGATACATAAAGAAGGCGTCCATCTAGGCATTCAATAGCACTACTTGATGAAAACTGTGTAAAATGAGTACTGAACACAGATAATATAGAAAAGAAGCTCAGATCATTCTTTCTACCAGACTTGGCTTGTGAAAACTTTGGAAAGATTTCTCTATTTGCCCCAGTATTTGGAAGGCAAGCCATAGATGAATAAGACCAAATAAAAGAGTTGGATGCTGGAATATGATGGCATTAACTTAAGAAACTAGAAGGAACTCACACATGAAATTGTCAGGTTCCTCGCTAAGGAGTGTAAATTATTTGTTGCAAAAGCCACTTGTTGGAGGATAATAGATGAAAACTGAAGGCAGTTGCATCTGCCAGAAGGGCTCTAGAGAGCACCTGAGAAACAAACTGCTCTGACTTCAGCCCATGAAAGGGTATGTAGTAAAGGAAAAGGTCACTGATTGTACAGGTGAATGCAGTCTGGTGATAAAGAGTCAACACAGTTTTTAAAATAGGAATGGCTGCTACAATGGCGGGTTTGGGAAATGATTAACCAACATGCGGATTTGATGCCAGATGAATATATTTTGAGAAACTGAATTATTTTAGGATTGGAGGAACTGAGGAACTCTCTCTTTTAGAGACTGAAAGCAGGTAATGGATGAATTGCAAAGGAGAGGATTTAGTGGTCATTGCACAAACTGGGGAATACTCACAGCATGTAATATTCTGGGGAATGCCAGTAATTTTTTAGTGGGAATAAATTTTGCTTAATGTGTTTCAGTGATCTCCGAGGTTTTGGAGGCCATTAGAACTGAGCTGTCTTGGGTAGCCAGATGCCTTATTGCTGGCAAAATGTCCTGAACACATTGGACCTCACAACATTTAGTGAGAAACCACAGTGATGATCAATTTCAGTGTAGATTCATGTCTAGAGAAAAAAGAATCAAAGCTGTAGGATCCTGATTTTGGAATGACAGTTGTAAGTCAATAGGGATATCTTGGAATTATCATTGACAACTTTCTGAAATCTACAATTTCTGCATAGTGGTATTCATAAAAGTCAGGAAAATGTTTATCACAATCAGAAGGTGTAGCAAGAATAAGATAGAGGCTGTCATTTTGGTGTTATATAAAATCCTGGTGTGTTCTTATTGTGACTACTTTATGCAGCTGTGTTCTCTTCATTTCCATGAAGTTTAAAAGGGGTTAGAAAAAGTGCAGAGCATTAGAATGAGAGAGATAATAGAGTTAAAGAAGTGAGGCTAAAATGGCTGCAGGTCTACTGTTGAAGAGGCAAAGACAGAAACAGGCTAAAGATTGAGTCCAGAAGGTGAAGCACAAGATAAATAGAACACTGTTACTCACTTATAAGAAGCCAAGAGGAGGGAGAGATAAGGTTAAAGAAGAAGAGGTAATTTTAAAGCAGAATATTATAAAAACAGTAATAAACTTCAGAAAGGTTTTGCCACAGAAGGTTACTGAGGTAAATAATAGTCACAGATTTACAAAACAATGAAACAAACTTAAGACAAAGTGGTAAATGGATACTATTGGATAGGCAGGAATTTGTCTTCTGGCATCCTTAATTCTGTGAATGTGGATACTGGGAAGTAGGCAAGGAATGTACCCCAAGATCAAAGGCATTCCAGAATCATGAAGGAACTAGAACACAAAGTTGCTAAGCTGTTCTCTATCATATTTGAAAGGTAATTGCCATCAGGTGAAATCCTTAGGGACTGGAAAAAGGAACATATCACGTCGATTTTTAGAAAGGGTAAAGAGGAGGACCCGGGAACTACTGACTGGACCATTCCCAGTAAGGTGACTTAACAGACTGTCTTGGAAGACATGTTTAAACACATGGAAGATAGTGAGGTGATTATAGACAGCCAACATGCTTCACAAAGGGCAAATCATGCCTGACTGATCTGGTCTATGTCTACAGTGGAGTAACTATATCAATGAACAAAGGAAGAGCAAGTGATGTTGTCTACCTGGACTTCTGTAAGGCTTTTGGAAAGGTCTCATTCAACATTCTGTCTGCAACACTGGAGAGATGGATTTGACAGGATTGTTGAATGGATAAAAAGCTGGTTGGAATGGATCTTTCATAGTTGCAGTCAATGCTTCAAAGTCCAAGTGGAAACCAGAGATGAGTGCTGTCTCTTAGTGATCCATATGGGTGACAGTGCTATTTAAGATCTTCTGAAATGAAATAGACAGTAGGAATGAACAAGCAACTTCAAGGATGACAACAAGCCACAAAGCAAGTGGTGCAGCTGATTTGCCAGAAGGAAGGAGTATTCTCTAGAGACACCTTGACAGGCTTGGTAGTAGGCCCATGAGAACTTCATGAAGTTCAACAGGCCAAGGCAAAATGCTGCCTCTAGTTCTGAGAAGGTTCAAAGGAGGGCCACAAAAAGACTCAGATGGCTGCAATAATTCTCCTATGAAAATATGTTGTTAGAGTTGGGGTAGTTCAGGCTGGAGGAGATAAGGCTTCCAGGTGACCTTAGTGTGACCTAGTTGTGTATAGAAGGGGCTTACAAAAAGAATGGAGAAAGACTTTTTACAAAGGTCTGTAGTGACAGCACAAGAGATAACAGTTTTAAACTGAAAGAAAATAAATTTAGACTGGGCATAAATAAGAAATTCTTTACTGTGAGAATGGTGAGGCACTGGAACAAGTCGCCTAGAGAAGTTGTGGATGCCCTGTCTCTGGAAGAGTTCCAGGTAAGGCTGGATGGGTCTTTGAGCAACATGGTCTAGTGGGAAGTGTTATTGTCTGTGACAGGATGATGGACTAGGTGATCTTCAAAGGTCCATTCTAACACAAACCATTCTATGACTATGAATGCATGGAATGAACTACTACTGTAACTACCAGAGGAAAAAGTATTGCATTGAATATGGTTCTTCTTGAGTATGCTACTTCTGAAGTTCTTATGTGAGCTAATTAGTAATAACAAATTGAGATAAAAAGAATGTCCAGTGCTTTAGTAGATGAATGACATCATAATGAAAGGGCAAGGAAATGGGGAGAATTGATACAAGAAACAGAATATAAATCACATCTAACACATAATTTCTTTCTTTATTCTTTTTAGTCAATAAGGAAAAGATGAAGAAGACCTGAAATATTTTACTGTACAATATAAATTCTTAATTTTCTGTAAGTATCATTAACATCTTCTCTAACTCTTCTAATCTCTCAATTAACAAATTATCACCTATCAAAAAATATTTTGACCACTATAAATTTTCATAATGTTACTTGGCCCGAAGTAAATGCCCTATTAAATATTTTTTTTAAATATTTCCCATGGTAAACTTATAGATACTTTTGATATTAAGAAAAACTGGATATTTTGGAATGCAGTGACAGAATTAGATCTTTTTCTGACTGATTGAGCATACTTTCAGAAAACTTATCCAGAAGTATAAGTTGTTTCAAAAAAATAGAAATCAAACTAGTTAGAGTAAAAATAGAATTAGTCTACCAATTTGTATTATGAAAGTTATGAAATAAAGATAAAATAGCATTCATAGTAAATTTCAAAAATGCTTTAGCTTCGCTCATCTCTTAGAATCATTACTTTTATATAGTGCTATGCATGTGATATTGAATAAAACATTAGGTTCAAATGAGACATTGACAGAATGCAATGTGATACTGAAATAGCCTAAAAAGGATGTGCAAAATTCCAGAATTTTCAATAAGATGAGGATAAATTAGCAATGCAAACACAAAATGTAGGGCCTGTGATTGGGCTTATGCTTGCAAAGTTTGGGGTTTTTTAAAATCCTTTTTTATAAAGAAGTTACTTTGAATTTCATTTTCCAAATAATAACAAATTTTACATATTCCTCAACACTTCAGCTAGGAAAAGTATTATGAATGTGAAAGGAACCATTTCAGGAATAAAAAACTAAAGGTTAGTTCCCCATTTCCATATATATGTATATTATATGTGTGTGTACGGTATCCAAATATAATTTTACTGAAAGAAAAAATAAACATTTCTGCATGTACCACTGAAATATGGAACTCCAAAGTAAACAGTCATTAATCCACAGTGGTATGCCATTATCATCTACTATTTAACTGCATTTTATATGTCATATATTTAAGTATATTTCAATATGTTGAAATGTATAATGATACAGACTCAGTTTACAGTTTGGAGATCTTGATTGTAGTGAAAAATAATGGAAAATCATACAAAATCCATTGATTCAGCTTTAAGGTAAGGAACAGTCTCGGGCTAAGTATAATATTATAATATTTTTGGTCGACTTTGCATGTCCACCATGCAACTCAGAGAAACAGAAACCGGAAGGGTTTGGAGTTTAGACACAGTCCAAATGATTCTCATTTCAGAACAGAAGGCTACAGCACATGGGTGTGGGTTGATAGTTTACGCTCATGGTTGTTCACTTTTTTATTCCTTAAAAATTTTTGTTTAGAGATTAGATTTCAGAAGACAGGATACAGATGAATATTTAAAATAGTGCCATGCAGTTTTCAGTGAAGTTATTATATGCTCACCATATAATTACAATTTCTGTAAATTTTGTTTTGAAAGATAAAAAGCTAACTGCACCTGAGCATTTCACAGTAAATGATAAGCCTTTCAAATAATTTCCTAAGTTCCAATAGTTTCTCCTATAAAGCAGAAGCATCAGTGATTCACAAATTTTATTAAACAAGGAACTAAACAAAATATTACCTTCACTGTACCTCTATTCCTTTCAAAGTTCTAATTTAGTAAATGATTTCCTACTACAAAAAATACCAAAAAGGGTGAAAAGCTGGTTTCAGCTATCCTGTTACCTCCTTCCCTTACACTGCCATTTTATTTTTGGAATACCATGCTCACTGAGCATGTAGTTCCAAGTAATCACACCTCTTAAAATTCTGATAAATGGAGTATCAGATCTCTTATTTAAATGCCCCTCAACAGTAACAAAACACACATATGTGAAACCTGCAGTGAGAGGAAAATCTTCCATGATTGGATTACATTTCTTTTCCTCATAATTTGCATGCTTTTCTTTAAAATAAAAGAGAGAGTAGGACGATTTTGAACTGGTGTTTGTCATCTATTTGCAGTGTAGAAACAGTTCCTCTAACACAACAAATTTCACAGTCCACTGTGTTTCAGGGCCATTCTCACTTAATTTCAGCCATAGCATTCAAAAGCAAACTGAATTCTCATCATATTACTAGAATATAATGATTAACCACATTATAAGAGCTGTAGACAACCATTTGCCATGTAGATATTAATTCCCACCTTTCCCTTCCTTTATCATGAGAGGAGCAGATAAGAAGTACTTCTAATGCTCTGAATCCTGAAGCTCATGTTTCCAGATGCTTTAGATCACTATTATGGAGCTGACGTACCAAGCTGTGGTACTAAGCTTTTGCCCATTTTACTTTTCCAAGTGGTGCCTATCATGGAGAATCTTACAGATAAAATAATTTCTTAATCCTTATTGCTTTCTTCATGAGTGGTTGTGGGTTTACATCTATCTCATAAAATTAGCTCATACTCCCTTTTGCAGCTTCTCTGCAGGCAATGGAAAAAAATCTTCTACTGCTGTGGAACTTCTATACCACAGCTCTTCTCTATCTTGAAGTACGCTACTATAGAAGAAAGAAGGAATAGAAATGGAGAGTAAAATGGCATTTTAGATACTTCACTCTGTCAGCTCATTAAAATTTACAAATGACAGAAGTGTAGATGAGAAGAAGATTACTTAGGGTTAATTACAGGTTTTTTTTGAGACGCCTTATTTAAACTTGTAAGATCTTTATTTTTCATACTACCTAAAGCAGCTTCTAAAAGCAAATAGCCTAAAAAAATCCCTTAATACTGGTCCCAAAACAAAACACTAATTTTTTTTTCAAATGCGTGACAAAACCCTGCTGAATTCCAAGGCTTGATTTCAAGTTTCTGTATAGATAACTTCAAAGACAAATTCAGACAATAACAGAGAGATCTAATGGCCATTTTTAGAATATTTTTTGATATAATGCATTCTCATTTTTGTTTTAAATTGACTGGTAATCACAGAAATGATTCAGAGCACTGACAGAAGTATGTCTTCTCTCACAGAGCCACTGAATGACTGCTAAACCACAGCTGTGATATAAAGATGGGAAGTTGTGCCAGTAGATCACAAGAATTACAATAAGCAAATAGATCAACAGCGAGAATAAAAATCTAGTCAATGGTTTTGCTACATGAACAAAGGCTACTGACATTAGCAAGTATGAACACATTTTTTGTAAATGTGAGCCACTGGAATATTCATATTTACTTTTAAGTTTTTACAACAAAGATTACATTATTTTTAATTGTGTATGGCTTATAACTGACACCAGCTTCTGCTGATTTATTTTGTGTCTTCTCAAGCATATCTCAGCTGTGAATCATCCCTTTGTTAACAATACTTGCTTTTAAAGCTGATCTAAAGTTTTCACCGATTTCCCATACATGCATAAGCCTGCCTAAAATCAATTATGTTGTCAGAAGCATGGAATTGGCAAGCATCATAGATAGGTAAATTATCCACCCACAGCGAAGTGCAGAGAAAAAAAGATATACATGTGCAAGCATAAGAATTTTTTAGCTCACCAACATTTGAAGGAACAAACAAAAAGCCCCTCCCAAGCATTTTCATTGCTGTATATCACAGTACTTTCAATAGGTTGGCAGTAAATCATTAATATTAAAGCTCATGTCTAGATGCTAATTGTCAATTACTGCATTAGTTTTTATTGGTAGAAAATATGCCATACTACTTTAAAGATACATCTATTATACTTTATGGGTGTCAACTAGGTTGTTTTCCTATGTAGTTCAGCTGCAAATTTCAGATTACAACAGAAGATTTGATGTACTTATTGGGAGAAAGTTTTGTTGTTTTTTTTTTTTTCTGGTAAAAGTCAAGTGGTAATACAGAATGTCTCCGCAAGTTTCATTCTGGCAACTACTGTAAAAAATTTAATATAAGCACCCAATTTGGCCATTACCCGGTAGGGAAAGCATCTTCATTTTGACTTGAAAATAAAATGTGGTAACAGGCAAGATGTCATTTTGAAGCCATATTGCTTTTCTCTTCTTCAAGGACCGAATATGTACTGACATACTTCAAAGAGCCTATAATTCTGTTACTATTCTTTGAAAAAAGATGAATGCAGAGATGAGGTGGACTAATATCAAATAAGGGAGGGTAAAATTATTATTTTTAAAAAATCTCTAAAAACTGTAGACTAACAGCTAAACAAAATCCCCTTATATATTAGAATTCCTGACAGCTGCAAGAACAAGAATCTACAATGGCAATAGCCAGTACTATGCAACACTGAACCATGTAATTTACATCTTAGTGAAATTAAACATAGTATAATAGCTTAGCTTCCAGGCAACAATACTATTAAATTTGCTGTAGCAGATTATGACATCATCTGAAACCCCAGGATACACTTTCAAGCCAGCTATTATACTTGTAATATGTACTACTTTTCTGGTTAGTTTTTCATTTAATTCATTGCAAGGATTATATTTTTCAATGGCTGCACACGCTATCCTGCAGAATGGCTCTAAAATATCGGTGAGCCAAAGTAATGTCACTTAGGGAACAGAAGTGATATTATTATAAGGGGAAAGAGGTCAGTAAATGACTTGGTATCACTCAAGCAGTACTTGTTATATATGTAATACGCCTTTTCTCCACTTTTCTTATCCAAGATGTCTTTTATTTTGCCAAAAAATGCTTATTTTATGTTTTTAAATTCCTACTGTTATAAAACTGGGTACTTAGTAGAATAAAGAGATTACAAGATAAATAAGGGGTTTTGTATGCCAAGAATCTGGTGAAGACTGTAGACATATGTGAAAGCAGTTTTCCTTATGGACAACAGCACAATAATCTCACCTAGGAAGATTTTCTGTGATTCGGGCTCCACCAGTGATTGCCTCTGCTGCCTACTGATCTGGGCTCTGGAACTCTGATGAGCTGTCAAGAGGAGTTCCACAACTTGAATGATATCAAGATGGGTGGGGCAAACTGCTATAAACTATATAGCATTCATTGGTGAGAATAATAAACTATGTTCTTGTCAATATTTAAACATATGTTTAACTGTACTCATCCAAGGGGTTGGTGAATCTACACCGGCAGTAATATTGTGTATGTGCACAGAAACATGAGACAAATTATCTTCTTAAGGGCACTATTCAAAGTGTCTAAAATAATCAGTGTCCAACTCACTGAACTTGGCAGCCCCCTATCTCCTTTTTGTGCCATAAACTTCAAAAATTGGATGCCAAAAAAATTATATGAGGTACCACAATGTTTAAAAGTTATGCATCTCTAGCTCTACAAACAACTGTATGCATGTCATATGTTTCTGCATATGGCTTAAGGGCAGGGAATCAGGTTTCCATGTAACTTCTGACTGGATGAGCTGTTCCTTAGTAACAGTTAGTATTGATTTCAGTGCCAGGAGTCTTACAGAGCTAATCTTTATTGCCACTGAGCAGGTTTATCAAAAGTTATATCCTTGTCCTTCCATGTCCTTGGTCAATACTAGTGCCTCAGTTGGTTAATTAGTTAGCTAAATGTGGATATATTTTCCCTCTTCAGTGTTACCAGCCAGAAATGTATTTTATTGAAATATGCCCGCTCTTTTTTTCACTGAATCAAAGGCATCAATCACACGGTTGATAGTTTGCTTTTTGTACATGCAGATTTGTTAAAATAAAAAAGTGTTCAAACTCAGGTATAGATTGATCACAATTTGTAATCAAACTCGCTGATGTAATGTGTGCTCTTTTCAAAGATACCTGTGGCATAAGCAAAATATTTTTCTAAGTAACAGTAGTAATTGAGATGTAAATTGATGTTTTCACAGCCTTACTTCCCTGACACTATGTTACTATGCCGTGGGCTTCAAAGTAAAAGTAGAGTAAAAGTAAGTCTTAACTGTGGTTATCTTTACTTGAAATCTCATAGTGATGTTTTTGCATGCCATACTCCTAAGGTAAAGTTGTAATCTTTTCACTAGAAGTAACCACTAGATATGCTCTAAGGATGCAACTAATGCAAAAACAGAGCTAGAGGTAGTCTGAAGTCAGTTCCCCTTCAATGTCAACAAATCTTCAGTTTGACCTGTCCTCTTTTGCCAAACTAGTCCTATTTACTTGCACCACTGACTGAGAAAGGCCATCTAACCTGGCTTTACCAGAGTCAGAAATGTAATTTGGTCACCCCTCTGAGCGGCCTTTTCAAAAACGTTTTTAGTGCTCAGAGCAATGCAGAAAGACTTTGTGTGTGTGTAGACTCTGACCAAAGGTCCATACAGTGCAGTCTTCCTACAGCTCATAATGAGTAGTGAAAGAGCTAATGAATGATTCAGCTTATTTGGCTGCTGTTACTATTACCCAAGTAACAGCAGCTGATTAATCCATATTTTTCTATGACTTAATTCACCAGCTAACTACATTTTCTGTGTAGACAGTAGTGTTTGTAGACAGAAACAATGTATGACTGAGAAGAATTTTGCAATGAGGCCACAAAAACGTTCCAACAGGCTTTTATCTATTTTCTTAATAACAAACAAACAAATAAACAAACCAACAAACAAATTCAGGGATGAATCTCAGATTCATCACTGTTTCATACATGTCATTAGTTCTTCCATGTTCCTGTGATAGCTTCAAAATCATAGCTTCTAAAGCATTTAATGATAATAAACAAACAAAAACACTTCTCCTCCTGCTGAAACCAAAACCAAAACCAAAACCAAAACCAAAACCAAAACCAAAACCAAAACCAAAACCAAAACCAAAACCAAAACCAAAACCAAAACCAAAACAACAACAACAACAAACACAAAAAACCCACCAAAATAATGAAAAATCTAAACATGTCCAGGAAGAGAAACTAGTTACATTAGACCAACTTACTGTACTTCTGGTAATGCCTTCGAAGCCTGATGCACAAACGCAAAACTAGACATTGACAATTGTATTTACAATTATTACAGAAGAGAGAAAAATATCTGAGAGACTGCTGGGCAGCTGTACCTTTCTGCTATTGCTCACAAAGCTGCTTTTAAGCAGGCTTGTAAGAGAGGCATTGCAAAGCCTCAAAAGCAGACAGGTATAAAGAGCAAAATCAACATCCATAAGCAAAGCCCAAAAGATACAATCCTTCTAGTGTAGACTTCTTCCTCTTTACCTCCATCACTGCAAGCAATGCAACATGTTGCAGAGCCATTTTGTTAATTCTTTGATATTTTTCCTTTTATGTCATTTATTCTTTGATAGCTGTTGGTATTAACACTGATGTTTGCAAAACTGAGTGTGTTGATTAATAGGTACTTTATACGTCTGGTATTTCCTCATAAAAGACTGGTAAACTTATTTCAATTATCATACCACCAGCAAGGATGCAATCTGTTCACAATGGCTGTTTACGAGTGGCTGCTTTGGGTAATGGCTGTTTTCTTAGCATGGGAAATGAAATATAATATTATTAAACAGAGATATGCAGAATGGTGTGTCAACTTATCCATCTTCCTGATGTTTATAGGCTTAATTTTTTGTAATGTTTATTTTATTTTATGGGACCAAACGTTAAAGTATCACTTATTTGAAAGCATCTAATTTCTTTTATTTTTGTTTTAATGTCCTTGAATATTAGCATCCACAAATTCATGTGCAATCAGTGCAGAAAACCTGTGGTAGGTACTCTATTAATCCTATTTAGAGAAACATGTTGTAATGAGAGAGATAATGAACCAAGGAGTTTAATTTTTTTATGTTTTACCCACAAGGCTAAGGTTGTCTTCTTTGGTGGTTTTGTTTTAACAAATCACCTGTAAAATGTCTTCAAATGATGCACAATAATCTTAAAATTGCTATGAAAATACAGTGTGAAATGATAAAGCAGGAAGTGCAAATGTAAGACTGCATGATGAAGAAATCAACATGAACATTTTAAAGATTTTAAACGTAATAATAATTACAATTATGTTAGATTAACATCTCAGGTAGTGAAAGAACTCATTGTGGTAAAAAATCAGCTTCTTAGGAATCATTAAAGTAAAACTATTTATTTTTGAAACAGGGAAAGAGTTTTCTAGATTTGCAGATTTACCTGTCAAACAAAACCTTCTTAGATTTCAGCAAAAAAAATTTAAAATGCTAAATATGTCTGAACCACTTACATGTCTAACAGAAACAGTATCTATTTCAGGTACTCAGATATTTCATTTTATCATATACAGATATAAATTTCTATTAAAGTTTAATTTGGGGGAATAAGAGAGAAAAGCATATTTCTTCAAAATATAAATAAATAAATGGATAATGAGAACACGAATGCTTCTAAAATTTTAAAAAGCTTTAAAAACTAATGTCTTCAACAGATGATATTTAGGAGAATTTAGGCAGACACAAAACAGAAAAAGGAAAACAGAAATCAGACGGATGCTCCTGCCAAGTTAAAATTTCTCACTGCCTCCAATACAGAAAGTCATTGCTGCTAAGAAAGCTATTTAGGAGGCAATGTTTCTTTTATCTTCTTCCCTCAATTCCAGTAAACGTAGGCTGGATGTTTTGGTGTCTGCCACCAGGTATTTTTTTCCTCTTCTCATGTAAACCTTGACCACTATTAGTGATACCACCTTTGCTTTGCTGTCAGCTTTGACCTGCACTGTGAGTCTGCTATAGTTCGTTAGAGTAAATGTGGATGCATTCTGAAGGTGTTTAGATAATATCTCCTTCCCCCTCACATGATTATTCTTACAGTACTTGGTTCTTGTAGGCCTCAGCTTCTCAGCAATGTCTTAATACACAGCAATAGCTGAGGATTTTTCATAAGGGACTATATTTCTGTTTACCTAAGGTTAAATGGTGTAAGATACAATTTCAAAAGCACTGACATCATTGACACTAAAGACAGGTCACTCTAAACACTCCACTGAAGTTTTGCCTCTGAAAGTCTCTGAGAGCCTTAGTTTCATGAAACCAGACTGACTTCATGAATGCTCACCTGAGCTCCGACAACTTCAGTTACCTAACATGTCTTTTTGTTTATTCAATAAGGTTGAGTCCTTTTGATTCTGGTTTTTGAAACAAAATTAACAAGGTTTTTAGTTTCTACTACATAGCCAAAGATGCTAGAAGGACAAAGAAGGGAGGTTAAAAGGTCCATTTAAAAATAAGGAATGAATTGAATGCATTAAATTTATTGGGTGAAACAATTTAATGAAGAAAAATAATAATTAAATTAATAAAATCTAGATTGCAAGTAGTCATTAAAAAGGCCATTGCTATGCAACCAAAAGGATTTTTGTGATAGCGTGCAGAAATATGTTTTTTAAGTATGCTGGTATTTTACTTTGACCTTTTTCAGTCACACACCTGCCCAAACTGTCTGTAAATGTATTTTTGAGAATGATAGCATTAAAGATATCTGCAAGATGAAGCAGCAAAAAGACTGTTTGAATTAGTTAATGGTTTTTATTATGGTTAAAAGGTTAAGGAATCTGTGAGATAAAAATAGATACTCATATATAATTATGTATAGAATTTGTATGCTGATATTTCATCATTACTAATGGATTAATTCTTATCCCAAACACAGGTCCTGATCCCAAAGACATAAAAACATTAATTTTCATAATGTGGTGTGTGAGCTAAACCTGCCCTCTTCTGTAGGTTTTAAATAGCAATTAAATATATTACTTGTATCAGAAACATAAGAAGTTATTAAAAATAACTAAGGCAAACTTTAGCTTTTCCTGGAATGCTTAGTCTAAGATGTGTGTTGGTTTCTACTCCAGTATCAATTGTTAACTATGAAAGATTTCTGTTGTTGTCACGTGGTACTGATATATGGAAGAGAGAACACCAGTATGTAGGTAAAGAGTGACACACAAAAGAATATTGTTAGGGTACACATATAATTCTATGAAGAAGCATAAATTGTGTTCAAAATATATGTATATAGTGCTTTCACATATACCCCTTAGTCAGGCAAATTCTGTCTTGGACTGCGCTTTGCAAATGGGAGGGAGATCTGGTTTGCCTGACTTGAAGGACTCAGTTCAGTGGTTATTCAGTTTTTTCTTCAGGTTGATTGCTAGGGGTGTGACCAACCCAAACCCCATTTTCTTTAATTCCCTACAGTCCCACATTTAAATCACAAAACATTAAAGATTTTGCTTTGTCTGTGTAGATTCCTTACCTCTGATGTCTCAGCCAGAAAAATAGAGGGAATCTTAACTGGGTCTAACCAATTGGCTTTTTGAGAAATGCTAGATCACCACCAGCACCCCGCATCTAGAAACAAAGGGCTTGCCCTCTGGTTCAATCCTGTTCTCTGCACTACCACTTCCTACCTTTTCTTTGATTTTTCAGTAAGAGAGTAAACAGCAGTTATTCTTAAACAGATGGAATTTTTTGCAGATATGAGGTCCTACAGACATTTATTTGTCCTTTCCTTTCTTTTTCTTATGACTTCTTTAGTTTCCAAACATAAATTTACTCCTGTTTTCTGAATAGCTTCTCTTCAAAAAACCACTCAGAATAGGTCCTAAAGCCTCTTTTCAGATGCTGGAACAGAGGAACTATCAGATCAAAAGATGGAGTATATCAGTAGGGTGGAGAGATTCCTACAAGGAACTATGGGACATTCATTTGTCATTTGTGCAGCGACATGTAAGCTTCTAGATGCTCTTATCCTTCTACACAAGGAATCTAGGTGAAGACAGAGTATTCTCTATAAATATTCTGTAGGTTCTCTCTATACTAAATGTATATATGTATGTGTCTGTGTGGCTATATGTGTGTGTGTACAGTTAAATATTCAGCATTTAAGTGGATACAAAAAGTAGTTTAGGTGACTGCCACCATGCCAGAGGAAATTGCATTAGCTGGTGTTTGTGAGATGATCTACTGTTTTTTTCAAGGAAGAAGTTATGGTCGTGTACAAATAAATCTCTTTTATTGGAAATAATAAAAGTGTAAAATACACATGCTTCATATTTCAGTAAGAAAATACAAGGAACTTGGGGTAGAGGGTAGAAATAACAACAGCAAAAATTACATCTAGTAATAAAAAAATTAACAGAATAAAAAAAAATTGTCTTTTGTCCACAAAAATGTGAAATGATATCTTATTTAAGTGCCTCTGGCTAACTTCTACCTAGTTTCTATGTCTAAAATGAAGTTTTTATCAGTATGTATAAATCTATCCTAAACAAATGTCATTTTATAGATAATAATATTAAATACATTTTTCCACAAAAATATAGACACATCTTGGAGACCTCAAGCTTCTCAACTGAAGTTTGATATTATAAATATTCTTTCCCTTTTACTAAACCATTGATAAAAAATAAAAAAAAACCAACAAAACATTTAATTTAGCCAAATAAAAACAGTAAGTTATTGCCAAAATACTTGACTTCAAAATTTACTTCTGAGAGGATATATGAAAAAGCTTTTATTTTTTTCCTCCTATTTCACAGAAACTACTGAACTACTTGACACATAAATATGTTAGATGATGGGTACTTCCAATTCTGTGAGATCTAATTGCAAAAGAACATGATAATTTCTGTACACGTGTCCTGATAAACTCAGTTTTATCTTGAATCTATGTAGAAAAAGCAGGTTCTGAACTATCTTTAATCAGGAGCACCATCTTCCCTTTCTTTTTGTTCAAAGACAATTTTAAAGTTTTAGAAAGTGTTCCACTGTCCAGTGATATTACAACTCCCTAAAAACTTTCTGCTTTCCTGAGGTCCAGATAAAAGTCAAATATAAATTACAGGAAAACTTCAGTATCGCTGAAAATTAGAGTACAGCAGTATACTTCAGAACCATTTAAAAACACATAAAAATAATTGATCATTTTAGTAGAAAATCTTATCCAACACACCAGTGACAGGAAGAATCCAAAGTAGTTGTCTATATTGTGGAAAAGAGATTTTTTGCTGACTGTATACCTTCTGTGTAAGTTGCCATAGTGAATAACTGCTAGACAAAAATCACAAGAATAACATCATAAAGCTTTAATAGCCTTGCCTTTAGTTAATTAGTTAAATTACCCAGTAATAAAATGAATTTCCTACCTCAACTTTGTGAATTCCAAATCCTGTTACAAAAGAGAGAAAGGAAAGGATTTTCAGAGAAGGATACAGAAAAGAAGACATTTGACATTGTTTAGCAACTATTTCACAGAAAAGAAGTTCAAAAGTTTGATTAGAAAAATAATTATATAAAAAAGCTCTCCAGTTATAGAGAGAAAATAAATATTTTTTCCCATATGAAGTTTCCAGCTGTAAGAAGATTTTGCAATTTATTAAAATATTTTTGATGACACCTCATTGCATAAAGTGAGATCTTATCACAGGAGAGAATGACAGCAAGGAGAATCTGTGCTCCAATTTACAGATAACAAAGCAATTTTAAAAATACATGAAACTGAAGTTCAAACACACTCTTAAAATGCCATTTTCCTGAAGTTTTAGCCTTGTATTTTGAGCAACTAGCAGTAAAACAAATAAAACTTTTTTTTTAAGGTCAATATATAGTTCTCAAAGTTTCTTTCACAGTTGTCTTATCAGTCATCCTCATTTCAGTTCTGACTTGTTAACATGTCCTGGTGTTATTTTGTACTCTGCTGTTGCAATGACTGTATAATACACTTTCCCAGCAATTTCAGAAGTATGAAAAACTAGGGAGTAAAGATCAGGAAAGAGACATTCTAAAAAATATTTTTTAATAAAATATACCAGAAGTGAAATTTATCTTTTACAAACCACAATTACAAGAGATTTCCAAAAGCATTTAAATTTGTTTAACCTTTGCAAATTTCCTAAACTACATAGTATAAAAACCACAATCTTGACTTCTTCCATGAGAAATTTATTCTCTTCTCTTTAGTTACTTGCTTGGAGATGGAGTGAGAAAAACTTGTAAGACATGAGCAAGTTCCCCACAGACATGGGTACAGACATATGACTTAAATTTTTTGCCTATTTTGATGGTCTCAGACAATACCAATACCAATATCCATATCATATTACATATTTCACATTCTCTAAGTTTGTGCACCAAAGCACATTCCTCTGGGGAAGAGTAGGAGCCATTTAAAATATAAAAGAGAAGGAATTGTCAAATAGATGGCTTCAACTGTTAGCAAATAACTGGGTAAACTCTATACAAGAGGAAAATAATCCAAGTCATCTTGATTGCAGGTTTTTGGGTTTTTTTCTTTTTATTTTGTCATTAATCAATGCCTTATACTTGACAATTCTCAAATCCATATTTTGGGATGTAATCTACAACAGATGAACATATTTTTATTTTATGTAACACAGTGCCCTGCAAAAAGATTCTTTATAAGGTTCAGACTCTTTCAGAAATCCAGTTGATATTTATGTTTAAATAAAACAGACAAATATCATCTTCTTTCCTACTAACTCCTCTGCAACCCACTCTTCCTTTGTATCCTGTCACTTACTTGATATAGTTACAATACTGTCAGAAAAATTCTCAAAACCTTAAGGAAATGAGCAAGTTTGTAGAATTAGAATTTCATATTTTTGATGAACCTGAACTAATCTTGTAAACTCCTTTAAACTTAATCATACCACTTTTTTCAAATTTGCTTAGACTCAATATCATGTTTCCCCTGTAATAACAGCTCTCTAGAGGATTTTATGGATTTTAAAATATTTTTATTCATTTGCTTTACTTTTCTAGAAATACATCTCATAGTTTGAAAAAGACTGCCTAAGAAGGTAGGGATGATGTTTGAATAGCAGGGCAAACAAGTGATGTAAGATCCTGCAAACTTTACTAATTTTGGAATAAATTTATCTGTGGTGTTTCTCCAATTCTGTTTAAAATCCTAATTACAGCCTTCATAGATTTTTTTCTATTTATGCCTGGTCAGATTTTTTTTTTCCCCCTTGGTACTTTGGGCTTTAGTATGTGTCAGCTTATGGGCTTTATTTCATCTTTATCTACATAGCCAGTGGGAGTCAGTATTGAAAATTAATTTCATTGAGCATAGCAGTCACTTTTGCAGAACATCATTCATTGAAGTGACTAGATAATAATATGACAGTTAGAAATAATTTAGGAGAAATTATCACCAAGAAAGGAAAGACATTAATTTGTGTGATAGTGTCAGGTGTCCTGAATGTACTGATACCTGTGTAGAAGAATCAGAGAGTTCTAAAAACATTGCCGATAAGACACCTAACCTGAAGTCAGTATTACCTGCTCTGGTAGAGTGACCTGCTCTTCTAAGACCCCCTGCCTTGGAGTATCTGAGTCTGGGACCCTAAACACAAGAAAGACATTAACCTGTTGGAACCAGTCCAGGATCACTACTTTGATTTTAGGGGTTGAGCAGCTTGCCTTTGAAGACAGGTTTAGAGAGCTGGGGCTGTTCAGCATGGAGAGGATCTTGTAGTATCTTTTAGTACCTACTGGGAACCTACAAGAAAGATAAAGAGGGAGTTTTCACAAGGGTATGTAGTGACAGGACAAGGGGAAATAGCCTTAAGATGAAGGAGAGTAGGAGGTGTAGGGGTGATGAGGTATTGGAACAGATTTTCCCAGAGATGTTGTGCACTCCCCATCCCTGGAGGTGTTCAAGACTAGGCTGAGTGGAGTTCTGAGTAAACTGGTCTAGTGGAAGATGTCCCTGCCCTTGGAAAGGGTGAGGAAACAAGATGATCTTTAGGGTCCTTTCCAACCCCAACCTTTTCATGAATATCTGATAATGAAGCCACTGGTGGAAAGCTCTTGTCAGTGACTCTTAAGAAGAGTCATAACTAGACACTATTAAGGCAGGATTATTATCTGTGTGTCATTACACAGCAAAAATTACAGTAATGGAAATATGAAGTATAGAGCCAAATGCCACATTTACAGTAATTTCACGACTATAAGGCGCACCCTTTTGACTAAAATTTTTCCCTGAACTCGGAAGTATGCCTTATAGTCCGGTGTGCCTTAGCTGATGTACAAAGTTTGGAAATTTGCGAACCCAGAAGTGTGAGCTGCAAGCTGAGCCGGGACCCGTGGGAGCTGTGACCATGAGGGGGGAGTCAGGAACCACGGGAGCTGCGGCCACTGGTCGGGGAGAAGTGGGGGGAAGTGGCACGGCCGCGGGGAAGCGCCAAGAAGTGCTGTGGAAAAGTGGTGAAAAAGCAGTGAAAAAGCGCCGTGGGAAACTGCCGAAAAGTGTAAAAAAATTGCCATGGAAAAGTGGCGAGAAAGCGCTGCAGGAAAGTGCCGAAAAAGTGCTGAAAAAGCGCCACGGGAAAGCACCAAAAAGCAGTGAAAATCACCGTGGAAAAGCAGCGAAAAAGCACTGCAGGAAAGTGCCAAAAAGCGGCAAAAAAGTGCTGCAGGAAAGCACTGAAAAGTGGCAAAAAAGTGCCACGGGAAACTGGCAAAAATGCGCTGCAGGAAAGCACCAAAAAGCGGCGAAAAAGCGCTGCGGAAGAGCAGCGTAAAAGCGGCGAAAAAGCGCCACAGGAAAGCTCTGAAAAGCGGCAAAAAAGTGCCACGGGAAAGTGGTGAAAAAGTGGCGAAAAAGCACTGCGGGAAAATGCTGAGAACGCCGTGCCAGCTGGAGCCGGAGGGGGGCGGGAGTGCCGGGGCCCGCTGTATGGGGACGGTGCCTGGGGCTGCTTTTAAAGGCTACACCAATCTTTGAAAAATGTTTGCGAATTGAGCACCTGACAGTAATTCGTTACTTTGTTGCATGCCGCGCGGCTCCTCGCTGCAAAAAAATAGTGCACCTTATAGTCCAGTGTGCCTTATATGATCTACAAAGTTGTGAAAACTACCGACTCCTGGGGGTGCGCCTTATGGTCCGGTGCACCTTATGGTCGTGAAATACTGTACAAGTCTTTTCAATTATATAGAAATATCAAGCTTTCATGAGTAAAAGGCCATCTTAACAAGTTGTTGGGTTTCCTCCCAATTTTCTCTCTTCGTATTTGTGTTGACTTAGCTTAAAGCAGACTCTGCTTAGAACTGCATTTCATTTCTTCATTTCAGTCAGAAAACCAGAAACAAAAAACACAGAAGTAAGATTTAATTTCAAGGGAATGCCCATTTCTTTGAATTTTTCTTACATACAGTGGCTATCTCTTGTCCAATATTTTGCCATTCTACCTATTCATAGTACTTTTGCTGTGGATCATTAAGTTAATGAAATAACTTCAAAAGAAAATATGTCTTTCCAAGCCTTTCCAGGCACAATTTTGATACTGCACTTGCTCTGTCATCGGAATATTGACTATCACAGCTTCACTGCCTGTGAGATTGGATTAGGATTCTGGAAATAATTTTTTTAAGGGTCGACATTATATGGGGCTTTAAGTTTTTTGGATAATGAGGCCTTGGATGATCTCATCTTGCATGCTGCCTGCCTTCAGTTCAATACTTGGATCACAAAACTAGCAATCCACGCTGGCTAATGGAGTTTGGAGTTATGAAACAATGTGAATCCTGTGATTAACTGAGGAGCTATAAAAACCTTTGGGCTACTTCTTCTGCAGTATCATCTTATACTCATATTTGACTCCGGGTCTGTAGTGTCAGTTTGCTTTCTTGACTTCATGGTGAATATGTTCTTTTGACCCTTAATTATAACAATTCCAGTGAAACTTCTAAAAGTGGATGTCTCTAGCTATATTCATTCTACATAAGAATTAAACTCTGGAGAAATTACTTGCTCATTATTTTTCTTCATGTAATGAAAATTATGTTCTACAAGTAATTTCAGTTACCTTTAGTTCCAACTTCTTCTCAATCCATGCCTTTTATTCCTAAATATTTTTTTGAATTATTTTGTTGTCTTTTTCACATTTACCCAGAAATACAGTTCAGTGAGTTTGGTCTCATTTTTTTGATGAATTCAACAATCAAGATATTTTTTTATTACTCACCATCTTCATCCATGAAAACAAGTCAACATGACAATTTAATGTTATGAATGTAACCCAAATTTTGCTATTCGTTTTTTTTTTTTTTTTTTTTTTTTTTTAACCCAGATGGAAATCATTATAGGGCTAATCAAACACAAGACATTCAATACACTTGGGAGATTTTAGAATATAGTGATGGAAAAATGTTGCATGTTACATGTTGTACGTTGTATGTTTTTAGTTGTCATTCTTCCAATAAGCCTTTTGAAAAATAAAATACAGCAGATAGTAAATTAATTTCAGCTTCATACTTCTGGTATGTGCCAACTTAACTGTTTTACTTCATTCAAGTGGTGAATAACCACTCCTGATTTAGCCTATCACTTAAAAAATCTAATATTCTCAACAGAAAACACTATTCTTGGTCACAATAGCAGCTCTCTCGTCTGAAAACTGTGTTGTCTTGCTGACTTCATGGGAACAACATAGATATTTTCTGAATTTGGGTGACTATCCATTCCATCAAAGTGTGCAAGCATATTACTTGCTACTAGGAATTCTGAAAAACATAATTCTTGTACAGAATAAAATAACTGGTTTGTTTTTACAAGTGTGACTGGAAATGCTATTAACATAAATAAGTAAGATTGAAAATAAGGCAATATTGCTGACTATTTTAATTGAAGGAAGAAGCAAACACTGTATGATTAATTCATTTAAAATTAATCCTTGTGGATTTTGTTTGTTTTTTGATTGTTTCTTGGGTTGGTTTTGATTTTATGTTTGTATGTAAGACATACTGGAAAGGTTCAATCCGGAAAGCTTTTGGCTAAAAAACGTTTCGTCTGTGGTCTGCACTCTCTACAGTAAGGATACTATTATAATTGGTGACTGGAAAAAAATGAGGTAGGATCCCAGTGGTTTAGATAGTATCAGTCTGCTGGTTTAATATTTAAAATATCAGATATAAATAAATTCAATATTTGGAGAACTGCCAGAGTATGAATTATAATATCTAGGTCACTGCCTGTTTAAAAGATTATTATCTTCTAACTAGAGTAAAGCCTTAAACAGACCTTTTAGCTATCAAAGAATCCAAGCTGAAGCATTTTTGGAACACCATATGTACGTATATTTTGGCTGCAGAAAATCATAGAAAAAATCATAAAGAAATAACTTTGGTAAAACGGTATAATTTTTATCTATTCATAAATCATTGAAAGTTAATTTTCTCCCACAGATAATTGTCTCTCTTTACCAAATTTAGTAAAACTATTGATTTTATACATTAATTTATGTGATAATTTTACACAATCAATTGAGTTTAGTTACATAGTTTTTTGTGCTGGAGATAGTATAAAAATTTAACAGGTTGTATTTCTAAAAACAGTGTTTTACACATCAAATTTTGTGTGAAATTGGCAAATTTTTAAGAGAGAAGATGTTTGGGAATAAAAATTCATTAAGTTCAGTTACTGAAAAGGAGCAAGTCAGGAACTGAAATGCCAATATGGAATAAAAAATGTGGCCAGTTTTCTCACAAAAGGAGCTTAGACTAGAGAGCTTATAGCAGAATTCGTTGCTATAAAATTCAGAAACCTTCTAGTTCGGTCATGCTATGGCAAAGCACAAGAGATTATAAAAGGAAAAACCTTGTGTTAAATATTAATTCACCATGTTTTAAAGTTTACATCTTTACCTCTTTACAAAGGATGGCTGTGGAAAATACCACTGTGCCAAGTACATGGTTCAGGAGGGTAAGTATTAGGGAGACATAGAGGAAGCATTTAATGCCATGGACTTTATATCAAAGCATGGATATAAACTAGTCAGTAATTAATGTCTTCTGGCAACTGCAGCCTACTGGGAATGGAATACATAGAACAGTCAGAGCAGGTGTCTGGTACTAAGATGGGACAAAACTATAAGTATAGGCTGTTTTAAAATTGGATTTTATCATAGAATTAAATTGCTCATTTGTTTCCCTGTGCAAATAGCTAACTACACACAGCATCTAAATGAAAGTTCATGCGCAGTAATTCCACAACTATAAGGCGCACCCTTTTGACTAAAATTTTGATCTGAAGCCAGAAGTGCGCCTTATAGTCCGGTGCACCTTATATAATGTACAAAGTTGCAAAATTGCCAACCCGGAAGTGCAAGCCATGAGCCAAGCCGTGCGGGGAGGGTGGGACTGGGCAGCTGTGAGCAGCCCCTGGCCAGCAGGAGCTGCAAGGGGAGGGAGGCCGTGGGCAGTCCTGAGCCACCCCGAGCCACCCTGAGACGCCCTGAGCTGCGGGTGGTCCTGTGCCACCCCAAGCCGCAGGCGGCCCCAAGCCACCCCAAGCCATGGGCAGTCCTGCGCCACCCGAGCCACGGGCAGCCCCAAGCTGCCACAAGCCGCCCTGAACCACGGGCGGCTCTGAGCCGCCCCAAACTGCAGCAGCCACGAGCCGCGGCCACCCCGAGCCGCGGCCACCCCGAGCCCCGCCTCACCAGTCGGGAGTGCGCGGGATTGCCAAGCCCCACGGCACGGGGAGGGTGCCTGGGGCTATGTTTAAAGGCTACACCAATCTGTGAAAAATGTTTGCAAATTGAGCACCTGCCAGTAAACTCCACAATCATGGGATTCTGTTACTAATTCGCTACTTTGTTGTGTGCGGCACCGATCTCCGCCGCAAAAAAAAAGTGCACCTTTTAGTCTGGTGTGCCTTAGATAATGTACAAAGTTGCAAAATTTGCCGACTCCAAGAGGTGTGCCTTATAATCCGGTGCGCCTTATAGTCGTGAAATTACTGTAATTTAACTGATTAAGTTAAAACAAGCTTTAGAAGACTTTTACAGCTTACTCTCTTCACTGTTTTCAGAACCTAATGAACCCATAATAAAGGACAGAGAGATGATAGATGTTCTTTTTAGAAAACATGAATATTTCCAAAGACTTGCAAAATGTTGCATTAAATCTTTGCAAAAACTAGTAAAAACCCTTTTTATTGTAAGAACTTGTTTTGGTTTTAATTAAAACTACTGTAGAGGCATTTGCATTAATATATATATATGTATACACACACACAAACACACACACACACATATATATATACACATATATAGAAACACATATATATAGCAAAGAATTATAATTGAGTTCCACCTACTACCATTAAAAAAAAAAAAAGAAAAGAGTTTGTCAGTTACATTTATAATAATCAGTGATCCAAAATCAGGCCAATAGAGATTTGTGTAGAAGAACCTTTAAAAAACTTGCAATGGAAGCATAAATGGGAGACATAGAAGAAAAAAAGGGAGTTTGATAATATATGATATAGTTTAATACTCTCTAGATGCTTAAAAAAAAAAATCCTGGTTATCAGCTGGAGTTAGAATTCTAATGATCGGACTTCCTATTTTATATTCATTTTACATTTACCTAGAATTTGAATAAATAATAGCTGATGTTCAAGGTAGCCTGGACTGGTTATTACTGCAATTTATTGCCCCTCTTATTAAAAATTTCCTCTGTACACTTCCTATGTTTCTGCAATGCAATATTTTATTATCTTTTCAGAGACTGGTTGTGTAAGGCTTTGAAATATTAAGTTGAACTTACCTTCAATGATGGTTTATTTCTCACAAAACAAGTATGTAGTGCACATATGGCCAGGTACTGGACACAGCTGAAACAACAGCTGATGCACTAGAAGATCTCAAAGAATGGGAAAGTGAAACATCAAAAAGTGAAAAATGGCCTTGCTGTCAGATTGTGACAGTAATTTGAAAAACATTTGCACATCTGAAAAGACACCTGAAATATGTGCAATTGAGGAAATAAAATATAGCTATATCATCTTAATTGTCTTCACTTTTTAAAGAGTACAATATTGTTGGTATCCCTTAATGCAAATCATATGGCTCAGTATATTAAATAAATCTATAACTAAGAAAAATTTTCTGTGGCTTGTGAAAGTAATTATCACCTATTTTGTGTTCATGATGGAGAGAAAAGGTTACTACAAAGGTGTTGATTAACTAGTCGTCTTGTTTAAAAGAGGGTGAAAATATAATTTAGAAAAGTCAACATATTCCACAGAAAGATGAAAACTTAGTAGCTAAAAATTTTTTCATCTCCCCTACACATTTTGGCAAGTTCTGAGACCTGTACCAGGCATCCATTTGTACCTCGTCCAGTTACTAACACATATATCAACCAGAAAGCAACAAAGATCAGATATTATTTCCCCATCTTTCATGAGTTATTTAAGGGCAGTGTGTGAATGGATAATTTTGTACATATTATCTTTATGACATATCAACAGGCTCACATGGAAAGTTCTTAAATAGTACCTTAGAATTAAGAAACACAGGGTACTCAGATATATGAGTGACTGCATAGCACATTAACAACTCAGAGATGCATTCTTTGCTGGATGTGATAGAAATTGATCACTTCTTATGCACAAGTCTTTTGACAACAACAGGATTTCTACAGTCTGTCCAGAGGAATGGCAGACAAATCTGCTTTCTTTGGAAAGAAAAGCACTTCTAGACAAGCCATATTTCATTACCTTCAAGAGCACAGCCTGGCTCTTTGATGCTTGGTGAGAATACCTAGAAGTCTCACAGAAATATTATGTTTGGTATTAAACATTGAAGTAAGTAATTAATATTTTTAAAAGTAGTAAAATAGTTGACCACACATGGACATAGGACATCAACAATTGCCCTTTAGAACAGAAGCCCAATTGCATTAACTTTCTAAGGCAAAATACTAATAAAATAGTCTTTTGTTTAGTTTGTTCATAGAGAAACATCACTGTTGCTATTTTGTCTCTTTCCTTAAAAATGTTAAGTATAATACAGTCTGAGTAATATGAAATTCTATTTGCCTGAAAGTGATGGAAATAATGATTTAATAGAAGCAAAATTGTATATATTATTAAATAGAAATAATTTCAATTTAAATACAATATATTGTGTAAAAGAAATTGAATTCATTATAGCTTAATTTTCTTGGACTCTAAAATTATGTAGTTTATGAGTTTAGTAATTAGGGTTAACTGGGGAGCAAAAAAATAATTTCAATCTATTTAATATCGTAATATAATATACTTTTAAAAAACAGTTTCTATTAGAATTCATGCACTACCAGGTTTTATGAACATTTCATACTTGCTTTATTATATGCCATAGATTAAAAAGCAAAGTGTATGTAATGCTATGATTTAAGTCAAGACATAATAAACAATGTGCATAAAACGTGAATCCAATTGCAAAGACACTATTCCATTTTAATTAGTAGATAAATAATATGCATGATATGTCAAATCTCTATGTAAAGCTTTCCTCCTTTTTAAACAATGCAATTTTTGAACACACACTTTATCATGAAGGATCTAAAATTTCATCTCAAACCATAGGCCCACATGTTTTATTTGCGCACAAAGGAACTTATACCCTGATTGATATTTTCTTGGCCCTTTATATGAAAAATAGAAATAGAAATAGAAAACATTTGTGCAACATTTTGCAAAATACTTGGAAAGTACAGAGAAAGCAAGTTTTTTTGATTCTCAAACTGCTATTTAATTCCTAAAGCCGTGATTTTAAAAGGGGACTATAATTTTACATGAATTTTCACTGACACACCAATTTATTAAACTGAACATTGATTCTCTTAAATATCTTAGATGGAGAAGGACTATCTTCCCAACTTGGAAGTGTCATTTAAGAATGTCTACCAGTTCTATATGCCCTTATTTTGTTGTTTTGAAACAGGATTTGTAATGCTTAGGCACATAATGATAATGCAGAAGTACGTACAGTAAAACAATGTCAAAATTTAGCTCTTAGTCAAAAAACATACAAGATGTTTATTTGGGCTCCTCTCATTTTTATTCATCATTTTGGTGTATCTGAAATTTTTTATGCAGGAACAATTGTGTGACACAGATGAAACTTCAGTAAGATGCTGAGTAATCACCTCTTTTTTTCCCTTTATATGGGGCTTATTTTGAACAGTTTCTGCCTGTCTACAAATAAGGATAGAAAACAGATCAAAAGGTAAATCTAAAGGAAATGTAGTGAAAACAATCAGCCTGAGAATCTGTAGCTAATGCAAGACTGTTTTAATTTCATTTTATTTAGCCATCTTGCAATGACCTCATGCCAATGTGAAGAAAAGGCATTGTACTATAGAAAGTGGGAAATGATGATTGTCTCCATTATATGTATGCATAATGAACTTTCCAACTGCTCAACTAATACACTCAAGATGCATGTTTAGAATAAGGGTAGGGAGAGCCATTAAAATTTGGTTTTAGTTGTTTTGTTCCCTCACTTAGAGACCAAATCTATGGATTTTCTTTATTCTATGCTAATTACTGTCAGATAAGGGAAAAAAAGCTTATGTTTGCATTTATTTTTTCCAAAAAACCTTCTGGTTTCCAAAGAATGTATGTGTTGAAATCTCAAGGGTAAAATAATAAAAAAAAAATCAATTGTATACAAAAAAGTTAATGTGTGTTGTAAAAAGGCAAAAAATATCAGGTATCAAGATTCCATTTAACAAACAGGGGAAAAAAAGGTAACTGAAGACCTGAAAACTGTCATAATCTACCTGGGTAAGAGACAAAGATAATTCTGAATATTACTGAATGTTCTCTTAGAGGTTAAGTCAGCTGGCCCACCACAAGCAGCCCATGAATGTTTTAATGTGTAATGAATATCATAGATTAAGAGATTGCATTTTTTTAATTACTAAATGAATATTAAAAAAATCTGAATATTTAATTCCTACTTAGAAAATACTCTCCTGTTTGGGGAGAAACATCTGATCCAAAGGAAATAAAATTATACTATTGCTTTCCTGCAGTTTCCCAATTCTTAGGTTCATTATGGAACAACTAGATAATGTGGAATAAAAAGAGTCAGAGGACTGAATTTCCGTATGCCAGGGGGAACTTCATTTCTCTAGTGAATGTTCATTTGACAGCAGTATTGTGACAGCATTTCTTCTGGACTGCCTTTGTAACAGTCCATCACAAGTAGATGATGGAATTCACTTTCATGGTGTATGAGACAGGAAAGAGATTGCTGTACATTTCAGCAACTGTTTTCTAAAGAGAAACTGCCTGTGATTTCTTCAGTCCTTCATGTGTTTTTACTGCAAGGTCTAATGCAGGATTCAGTGAGTAAGAGCTCTGCATGATTTAATAGAGTCCCAAACCCTAATACTGCTTCTAGAGAAGTCTGTTATTATCCTGAGACAGAACTTTCCCTAAGGGGTAGTCTCAAATGGTTAGGGTAATTTTGGAAAGTGAGAATGAAACACGCACCAGAGATCAAAATATTTATTCCCAGGGAATTTTCTATAAGAAATGACCACAATATAGATAAGTAAATGCTGCACTGAAAACATAAAGGAAGAAAATTCATCAGGGACTTTTTCTTTACTAAATAGACTGATCATCTTATGAGGATGCTTTCTCTGCTCTGCAATAATTACACTGACATCCCCAAACACCCTACCACCTTGTAAAATTTTCATTTTGCCTTTATTAAAGAAATACAAACAGGTTGGCAAAACTGCCAATTCAGACAAGTAATACCTCTCAAAGAAAATGTAAAGAAAGTAATTGCAGGGAATTATTGCAATAGAAAGTTTGTGGGATACTGTTAACAACTGTTTATGTAAAGTAAACATAAAAATATCCTTGCATTCAGTGTATAAATTACAATCAGTACACATAGCTCTTATATTTTGTACAGAAGAAAGTAACAAGGATCAAGGAAAAGAGAAGCACATATAATTTTGAATTTTCCAACTGAGGAACTCAGGTCTTTGACTTTCAAATGTGATTAGCTTTGATAGCCTCTGTGCACTTCATCCCACCTGCAGTTTCTTGGATTCACGCCTTGATTTGTGTCAACTGATTCACTGACTTTTTATGAAGGTGTTCAAATATACAGTACCTTAATTAACTACCCAAGATTTCTGTCTCATTATGTGAGACAGAAAAGCCCACTAAGCTGTCATTGAACAGCAGTCATTACTTCAGAGCTCCTGTACTTCTGTGCATGAGGGCAAGGATGGTGATTGATTTATCACTATTTTAATAGATACTTGACCTGTGAGTCAATACAAATATTTCACTCAGTGGTGGCAGAGGGCAAGTGATCCAATTATGTGAACACAGTGGACTAATAAAGGAGTTCTGGTTTTTCCTGATTTCCTGAGAGAGTTGTTAAAATCTCCTGTTATTTGATGTTTAGTAAAATTACCAGTCAAGAAAACTTAAACTTTAAATACTAGGGATAACAAGCCCAAAGAACAACTTATAGCTTAACATCAATCCACCTTTTCTTAAGTGCCATCAAGATTAAGTTTTTTCAGTTTTTGGAAATATGCTAAACTCATTCAAGAGCATTTTTTTTTTTTTTTAATTTTTCGTTTTTCACTGCTGTTCAAACCACTGAACATGACTTAAAGATGTTACATGGTAAATCATGCAGATTAAATATGAACTTCATCTTTTTACAAAAACTAAGAGCCAAAACCAAATTAAACTGAGGAGAAGTAAGCAACTGTCTGTGTGAATGATATGAACTCTCATGGACCAAAGTGAGGCTGACTGATCTGTAGTTCTGTAGTTTCCTAAATACTTTTGATTGCTCTCTTGGAGACAGGAAGAATTTGCTTTCTTCCAGTTCTGTTCTAGGTCCAGTAGTTCATCTCCTGTTCCTAATTTCTTAATTGCCTATGTTAGGAAGATACCGGCAGTGCACTTCAGAAAGCTCCTGAATTACTTGCGCCCTGTGTTGTCCTTCCCTCACACATTGGGCTGAATCAATTCTACCAGGAAGAGAAGGGCCTGTAAAAGTGAAGTTGTCAGAAGGTATAATTTGCTTGTTCTTCATTAATATAGATATAACAGGCACCTGTCAAAATATTTCCCACTTTTGGTCTGCACACGAATTTTGTTGGCCCATCACCCAAACAAAGAATGCCATAAAGCCTGCTCTCCTAGATGAAAGGCAACCCTCCCCTTTTACTTTCTGAATCTGTACTTCTCCAAGAGTCTCCCTCTGTCCATGGCAGTAGTCCAGCTGTTGGAGTCCTTAGTGTTTCCATCATCCCCCTTATTTTGTTTACCAGTTTGGCACATTGCTTCTTCATTTCATTGTTGACCACTGTTTCCCTTCCTTCTTGTTAATAGATTAGTACTATAGATTAATAGATTACACACTTTTCCCTCACATTTGGTCAGATGGATCCGTTCTCTTCCAAGCAGTCCTCACGGTTGCAAAAATTAAAAACCTATTGCCAACATAAAATGTGCAACCACCTTTTGACTTCCAAAATTCATTCATTTTTCCACAAGCCTTTCCCATTTCTGCAAGATCAGGCAGAAGACAGGATGAACCAAGCCCTTCTCCTCATTCCCTGTAGATGTGTGGTCATTACTTATGAAGTCCTAAATCTCCCAGACATATTTCTAGTGCCCTTACAGAGAAGAAATGTAGGATAATAGTCTGACCAAGTGTCAAGCTGAACAAGCTTTGCCAACCGATCCATGATCTGGACCAAATCCCTCAGCATACAGCAATGTCCCCTTCTAACAGACTAACTCAGGTTGGCAGCCTGTATTTCCACAGCAGGGGGGCTCCCACCACCGTTCTTTGCCTCATCCTGCCAGGGCTGCCGTGGGTCTCGGGCACAGGCAGATCAAATTCTTTGTTGTGAAGTCCTGCCTTTGCCTGTGCAGGGTCCCCTCATCTGCTCTGCAGGTCACAGATGCATGTGGAGAAGGAACAATCATTCTGGTGCCAGAGTTCACAAGATCACAGTCTTTACCAGCCTGGTTGTTTCCATTTCCCAGTCTAACAAGCATAGGCATTGTCTCTGCCTCCTCAGTGCAACTCAGAAGAGTTATCAGCTCTTGCAGGGCAGAGCTGCAAGACATGTGATCTGCTGGCCTCTTCCCATAGCTTCATGACTCCTGTTGCAACCCCCCTACCAGTGTATGTTTCCTGTTAGCGCAGACTGTTGCCTGTGGCCCCAGAGAGAAGCCCAGAGGCCACTGCAGTCCCTGACCTGCAGAACTTCGTGCTCCCATGGGAGGATGCTGGGTGTAGGCCTCCCAGCTGCCTGTGAACACTGCTGGGGACACTACAGTGTGCCCACCATTACTGAAACAAACTCTCAGTAAACTACCAGCCTCCACTTCTGCACCAAATACCGCCTTCGAGGTCTCACTCTTAGCTGAAGCATTAAACAGTGTAAGTTACAGTAAAATTCACTTTTGTGAAGCTATAGGATGCTGACTTTTCAAAGCTTTCAAAATCAAATTTCACAAAATTCTGATGTGATTTGAAAGATACTTGGTTTCAGGGACAAAAAATTGATTCCAGAATGACCTCTTTATTTTTTTCCCTGATTCATGGAAGGACGCTCTTCCATAGTGTTACATTAATCTCTGCATTCCGGTGCTATCTTAAAAATGTGTTTTATTTGGCCTTCTGCAACTTTGAGAATATATAGTAATAGAAAACAGAAAACTAAATTATTGATAAATTAATGTAAGTGAACATGTTTCAATTCTAGAGCAACATGGGTGTTGAAGGTATTAATAGTCTCTGTGACTCTTCAGACCTGTAATAGAAGACAAAAAAAAAAGACTACCTAGAAAATGCAGTTTGAGGAAAGTCAGAAGACAAAAATGAACTCTTAGTCACTGCAATGATTCATACAGTCAAGACAACAAAAATCTTAAAATGAACACAGTCAGTTCCTTCCCACAGGGATTTTTTGCTATAATGAAATTTTAGCCAATCAACAGTTCCACAAGGGTATTAACATAGAGGTTTAACTTCTCTAGATATAATTCTAAAGATGGATTACTATTCCAGTGCAAAAACATACATATAATAGGATGTCAATTTTGCAAAAGTAAGAAAAAAGGAGAAAAAAATTTAACACAGACACACAAAATAAGTAGGCAAACATAAAAAGCACTCATTGAGTAGCAGGGAATATGTTATTTATTACTTTCATTCATGAAAAGTTCTATTCCATTAAAAAATGTGAGTTTTAGTATATTTTAAATTCTGAAGAAATAGAAATACTGATTTTGGACAAGATATTTGTGCTAATTGAAAAATGAAGAAGGAAATATTACTGATAGTATTGGAAGCTCTATGCCATTTTGAAAGAAATATGTTTAAATTGATTTGACTGTGTGTGTAAATTGGTTACCACAAGGGGGTAACTGCTATAGGTCCTTGGCAATTCAAAGTCTCAGTATGTAAGCAAATAAATTGTACTGCAGGACTGAGAAATATGTCCTATTGAAGCCTGGAAAAGTTGTTAAGGAGTGTTTTTGCCATAGGAAATACAGAGAAACTGCTACAATCCAATGACTAAATGGAAATTAAAAAGGTCTCCTATACTGTTGGGAAAACAAAAACAGGCAAAACTAATAACTGTTATCCTAGTTTAAGAAAATAATCAAAGTAAGGAAGTTAGCTATTAAAAGGAGGACAAAGAGACATAGAAAAGATACTAAACATCCATAAAGGGGGAAAGACACCAAACCAACACCAACAATACCTTGTATGAAATCTATATGAAACAGATTGCAAATGAGTTTAAGATGGAACATGGTTGAGGTTAAAACTTACTAAGTTCATGGACACGTAAGTATTAGTTGACTTCAGTGTCCTTTGAATTATTCTGTTATAGAGTGACACACTGATGAAGAATACAAACATATTTTTATTTGTTCTTGAGAGCATCTTGCTG